>NW_009718728.1:0-15863 GCF_000703405.1 Apaloderma vittatum | reverse complement strand
AGGCATAGGAGACGAAGTAATATTTAAATATTTGTAAGAGTGTGATACAAAATTTAAATCAGCGCAGAAGCCAAAACCTAAAACTTTCTCTTCCAGTGATGTCATAGAATCATAGAATTGTCAGGCTTGGAAGGGACCTGAAAGATCATCTAGTTCCAACCCCCCTGCCATGGGCAGGGACATCCCCCACTAGATCAGGCTGCTCAGAGCCCCATCCAGCCTGGCCTTAAAAACTTCCAGGGATGGGGCTTCCACCACCTCTCTGGGCAATGTGTGCCAGTGTCTCACTGCCCTCATGGTGAAGAACTTCTTCCTAATGTCCAATCTGAATCGATCCATCTCTAGTTTTAATCCATTCCCTCTAGTCCTACCACTATCCGACATCCTAAAAAGCCCCTCCCCAGCTTTCTTGTAGGCCCCCTTGAAATACTCGAAGGCCACAATAAGGTCTCCTCGGAGCCTTCTTTTCTGCAGACTGAACAACCCCAACTCTCTCGGCTTTTCTTCATGGGAGAGGTGCTCCAGCCCTCTGATCATCCTCGTGGCCCTTCTCTGGACACGCTCCAGCACGTCCATATCTTTCTTGTACTGTGGGCTCCAGAACTGGACACAGCACTCCAGGTGAGGTCTCACAAGAGTGGAGTAGAAAGGAAGAATCACCTCCCTGGACATGGTTGCCACGCATCTCTTGATGTCATCTTTCAACCACAGAAAAAAACTCCAAAATATTCTGTTTTTTAGCTGGAACCTCGAGGGGCTGCTCTTCACCCCACACAGTGCTGTTGTACTTGTGCTGGTCACAGACCTCTTTCTCTGCCAATTGAATAATACAGAAGACAACTGGCTCTACTACCACTTCCTTTTTTATTAGCTGAAGTAGAAAAAGACACAGCTCTTAGCATGCATTTTGCTAGACAATTCCTTTGAACATCTACATGTGCATTAAGATGCTTGTATGCTGAAATGCAAGGAAAACCCAGTGTAAGAGGGGAAGTCCTCACCTGGATGGCAGATGAAGACTTTTTCTCTGGTGGTAGTTGTGTAACCAGTCCACTGTTATTCCCTCATCCTTTTCTTTATATAGCCTAGTTTTAAAAAAAAAATTCCTCATCTTCCAGTCTTATCTATTTTTTTCCCTATGTCGTCTTTGCAATATCTATGCAGCAATATTCTGTGCAAGCAGAAACACTGTTCTGTGAGACAGCCTTTGCTTTGTAAGGGTTTTGAACCCTACTTACATAGGATAACATTTGTTTTAACTCACCTCATAGTTTACTATAAGTCATTAAGGGATGCATTTGGTAGTTGCAGTGTTCACAGTGTGTGTGTTTGCTGCAAGGGTTAGGTCATTTGTATTTTCTGCATCAGCTGGAGGAAAGGAGTAAAAGTACTTTTTTTTTCTCTGTATGTGCTTTCAGAGCTTATGCATCACAGTCTACAGAGCAGAAAGGGCTGCACAAAGATGTCCCATTTTTGGACCTTTCTGGGCATAGTAATGTGTCTGAATAGCCAAAGACACAACTCTTGTGTTCTGCCATCTTCAGGACAAAAAATCAAATGAAATCTAAGCCAAGTAGATTTTAATGAAAGCAACATTTTATTAATTGCTTCTACAAAATCTAGCTCACCAAGGTCCTGAAGAAGCCAATAAACAACAAGAAACACCAGGTTTATCATTAACAAGGCAGAAGACTTTCTGTGGAACAGAAACATTAATGCTGAAAATAACTTTTCTGATAGAAGAAGTCCAGTGTGGTTTTGACAGCAGCATTTTTAAAGATGTTCTAGTTAATCGCTCTTTTCTTAAATGGAAGATTGAGCAAAAACATTCAGTGCCCTGAATCTCACTACACAATCCTAGCTCAAACTTAGGTCCTAACCTCCCAACCAATCATGACGATTTATGAATGCATATATATTACAATTTTAAGAGTTGATTTAGAAAAGACTTAAAACTGTTAAACCATGAACATCCTGTCAAAAATCATTTACAATTGTAATTGATGCAGAACTTTTTGTTCTGCACTTCTAGATTTTTAGGGCAATTTTACTCACTACTGGAAGTAATTTCTTTTAATGAAGAACTGATTAGAAAACAAGAACTTATCAGTGAATACTTTTCATTTAGCACAGCTTAGCTGCCGGAGAAATATCTATATCCTCTCACTTACCTTAGACGCTGAGCACCCATCATTTCTGTGGAAGGTGATAGGATCTGAGGGTGCTTAGAATGTATTAGAAAGAGCCTGTGGTTAGCAACACCTCCTGGCAATCATTAACTGAAACAAAGGGGGGGAAAAAACAGCTTTTAATTACAAATTGCTTCTCCAGAGTCAGCTGCTTGTAGCTGCATATTGCTGAAGGGTGAAATCATTTGTGAAACAAGCAGACTGAAAAAATAATATGTTAAAACCCCCTCAACTTTTACAAGCAGAGGTGTCTACAGTTTTATGCACTACTTCCATCTGCAAGATTCAATATGATCTGTACTCTGGTGACAAAATCAGGAACACTTAGTGAAGGATTCTGTTGTGGAACCAGTTATAGTTACTAAGATGCTAGAGTGTGGCAAGAGAGAAATAAAATAATAAGAAAAGTAAGAAAAAGCCTACCTTGTGGCTAAAGCAGTTGAATGCTTCTCAGTGTTTCCTCTGCTACAGACTACCTGTGTGATTTTGGTCAAGTAACACATAAATCTTAACAGACAATCAAGAGCTGGTCTTGACACAGGGTTTGTGTTCTTAATTCTTGAGGCCATCTAAGGTTTGCAGGTCTGAGGCACTCACAGTAAGAATGAACAAATTTCTTTGGTAATAAAATATTGAGTTAGTTGAAGAAAGCTGTGTAAGGTACTTCATGTTGGATGTAAACTTAACTGATGCTTTTGACTGCAATTTGCCAATGTCACTCAGTCTGGATTACTGATATATGCTGGAAAGTAAAAACCAATGTCGTCTCAAACTGTACAAAAGAAATGTGACTTTGAATCACTGGGGTGCATGGCAGTATAGAGAAATACAGATTTTTCTGGGTGAATGTTAGAAGACTAATTGTAAGACCAGTTCTTAAGCAATTTAATACCTTCTTATTCAGAGAGCAACATCAGAATATTGGAAATGTTTTTAAAATTCTGTTGGGAGAAAATTATCAGACCACAAAGAGTGCTGTTGTCCAGAGTAGTTAATTTTGCTGAATTTTAGGAAATCTAAAAGAAGTCTGGAAATATTTAGAAACTTTTTGTAAAGATCTATCCTGCCAAATCAAGAAAACAAGCCAACCTAAAAGTACTATGCAACTGCTGCTTTTTTATTTCTGTAAGACAAGTAACACCTCCATACCACATGGATTTAATGCTTAGAATAGAATACATAAAAGGATAAAAAATATTGGAAGGGAAACATGGACAGTCAGCATCAAGGGCCAAGGCAAGTGGTATGAGGTTCAGCAAGGCCAAATACCGCACCCTGCACTTTGGTCACAGCAACCCCAGGCAATCCTACAGGCGTAGAGAGGAGTGACTGGAAAGCTGCCTGACAGAAAAGGACCTGAGGGTGCTGATGGACAGCCGGCTGAACATGAGCCAGCAGTGTGCCCAGGTGGCCAAGAAGGCCAACGGCATCCTGGCCTGTATCAGGAATGGTGTTGTCAGCAGGAGCAGGGAGGTGATTGCCCCCCTGTACTTGGCATTGGTGAGCCAGCACCTTGAATCCTGTGTTCAGCTTTGGGCCCCTCTCAATAAGACATTGAGGTGCTGGATCGTGTCCAAAGAAGGGCAATAAAGCTGGTGAAGGGTCTAAAGCACAAGTCTTATGAGGAGCGGCTGAGGGAACTGGGGATGTTCAGCCTGGAGAAGAGGAGACTGAGGGGAGACCTTATTGCTCTCCACAGCTACCTGAAAGGAGGTTGTAGCGAGGTGGGGGTCTGTCTCTTCTCTCAAGTAACAAGCAAACGGACAAGAGCAAATGGCCTCAAGTTGCAGCAGGGGAGGTTTAGGTAGGACATTAGGAAAAATTTCTTCACAAGAATGGGTTGTCAGGCATTAGAACAGGCTGCCTGGGGAAGTGGTTGAGTCACCATCCCTGGTGGTATTTAAAGATGTGTAGATGGGGTGCTTAGGGACATGGCTTAGTGGTGGACCTGGCATTGCTAAGTTAACAGTTGGACTCAATGACCTTCAAGATCTTTTCCAATCTAAATGATTCTGTGATTCTATATGGAGTCTTTTATAGAAGAAGATAGCAAAACTTGGAATTCAGAGATTAAATTGCGGTTCACATGTGCATTTGTTTCCTTCTGCAAGCTTCTCCCAAGGACTGAGATAGACTTTTGCTTCTGCAGGGCTATTTCTACTATATGCAAAGTAGCAACAAGTAGTATTTCTTCACCCAAACATACTCTGAAAGAATTTATAGTTGTCAAAGGATGCCTTGAATAGGAATGTATTTCACCTTATTAGCCCGAGAAAAGATGTGAAATGTTTTGATCACATCTAGTAATTTTGCTCATCTATTTCAGAAAACTCTTAATCATTAAGAATAAGGTCAAAAGTTTTAAAACTGAGCCCAACACCTTAAAAAGAAAACACCATCACTAGCAGCCCCAGAAATCTGCTATGTTGCTCTTTGGCTTGGCTATTATATGATCCAAGTGTTGTCTTCCACCTGTTTTGCAACTATCATGGCATAATTTTAAACCTTCCTTTCTTTTTTTTGGGGATCTTTTTAGCCTGTTATTCTCATGTTTCCACAGCATTACAACTTTAAATGTTGCTAAGACTTACACTTTTCTAGGAATGCCTGCTTATGACATAATCCTTCTTGGCTAGACCATGCACATTGTTGTGTAAATTACGTGTAATTTACATTACAAAAGTAGAACCTTCTCCAAGACTGAACTACTGTTCTCCTATTCTAGGACTGAAACTTGCACTCAACTTCAAGATACTTTTAAGATCTGTACTTCCTTTGGCCAGTACTGTTTCTGTGTCATTAACTCTATTACCTGAGTTCTGACACCTGATTATGTGTAAACCTTGTGCAATGTTTGGTTTGTATCTTTTTTCCATTTGGCTTTTCTTGTGGGTTCTTTACAAACAGATTTTCCCTGTAGCAGGAAAAAAATCTTCCATTGTCTTTTTAATATGTATCTTTTCTTGCCTTCTGATTTTTGAAGATTAGTGGGATGTATTGGTTCCTAAGTATTTGCTTGAAATACAAGTTATTTTCTGAGCTCTTGACAGCTCCCGTGTAATTTGCATTGTATTCTTTTGTTTTATTTTTTTTTTCTCCTGCCTGTTGAGTTTTATCCCTTTGCATTTTTTGTACATCTGTTATGTTTCCCATGATTTTTTTAACTGTGCTTTACACATTATGTGCTGTAGTTTGAGACCTCTGTGTTTCTCCTTGTTTGCTGCTTGTGGAAGACTCATGCCTGAATCTTGAGTTACCTTCTACATGTTGTTTCATTATTCAGCTGTGAACAGTCGTCCAAATATTCTACATGGATTAGCATATTGAAAATTGTGAAGTTTTGACAACTTACATCTCTCCATTCTCTTAGGCTTTATTTCAGACTCTGTATTCAGGAGTTACGATTGCAATATGTCTAGATAATATAACTTGTGCCGAGTTTGTTCTAGATGAGTTGCATGTGAAAAGCCCTGAAGATTTCGCAGCACAGCTGCCGGGAATCAGTGATCTATAGACAATACAGACAGATCACATGCTGTTTTACATCAACAGCTTGGGATATCCAAGTGAAATGAATTAAAAGTATCCACCAGCCATGTGGTACCAATCTGCATTTTCTCCCTAATTACAACGTTGTATGCTTCAGTCAAGAAGGCAACTGTACACTGCATCCTATATGATTTATCTTGATTGATATTTTAGAAATATGTGATTAATACTGGTCATTCATATCCTATCCTTAACTATCATTCTAAACACCAAATGATTTTCAATAGCAAGACTGGAAGTGCATGAAAACTTTTATTACATGCTGACAAAGATGTTGAACAGCACTGGACCCAGAACAGACCCCTGAGGAACACCGCTTGTCACTGGTCTCCATGTGGACATTGAGCCATTGACAACAGCTCTTTGAGTGTGACCGTCCAGCCAGTTCTTTATCCACTGAGTGGTCCATCTGTCAAATCCATGTGTCTCCATTTTAGAGACAAGGATGTCATGTGGGACAGTGTCAAATGCCTTCACAAGTCCAGGAATATGACATCGGTTACTTTTCCCATGTCAACCAGCGCTGTAGCTTTGTCATAGAAGGCCACTAAATTAGTCAGGCACGACTTACCCCTAGTGAAGCCATGCTGGCTGTCACCAACCGCTTGATTACTTTTTATGTGGCTTAGTACAGCTGCCAGGAGACTCTGTTCCATGATTTTACCTGGCACAGAGGTAAGGCTGACTGGCCTATAGTTCCCTGGGTTGTCCATCATCTGTAGTAGCCGTCTGTTGGCCCAGACCCTGGCACACTTGTCTTTCACACTAATTTATGCTTTTTCCAGGCAATTCCTAAGTATGGTGTGGGAATAAGACTGCTGCAGAGACCATTCCGAATAAGCTGTTTGAATGCAGCCTCTTTGGACACTTCAGTGGTGACTAACACATTTGTGTACTGTTCTGTGCCAACTGGCCGCAAGGATTGGGAACTCTCCCACGCACATTAAGTTTACTGCTATAAGTATAGCTTTCCCTTCCGCACTAATGATGTCACGGCCTGAACACCAACTCTACTACCTCTTTGATTTTAATTTTGACAGGTTACACCTGGCTCTTTCTTGCCCTGATAATGTCTCCAGCAACTCGGAGAGCAACTCTGGAGATGGGCAATCACAGTGAAACACAGTCATGTTTGGGATAGGATTGCTTAGGAGAATGATCTTTGTTTAAACTGAAAAAAAGAAGAAACTGAGCTGAAAATGAGTCTATGAAAGTGTATCCGTGAAACAGATTTGTTCTCTTTGAAAGTTATTGATAATAGTAAAAGTCTGGGTTTAGCTCTCATGAAAATGGGTCATTTTTAACTATGATGCTTGATCTAACATGTTATTTTTAATCTAACTATAACATTGAGTATTCTGCAATGGACATTTTGTTCTCTAATAACTTTAACATTTTATCTTTTAGATGCATTAATTGCAAAAATGAAATTACAGAAATTAGGAAGAATTTTTTAAGATTCTTGTAAAGCTAATGAAGAGTTCACTGGTTAATTTAATATGGTAACAGTTCACAGACATATGAAGCAATAAAATATCTTGTTTATCTTGAACAGAAACTAAGTTCATCTGTTCAGATGTTATGAGGCAGAGTATATGAAATGGAAAATTATGGGGGTATAATCATGAATGAGTCATTTGAAATTTTTAAAAAATAAAATCACAAGTTTTATTTAAATTGTTGACTCATCTGTGATTTATTTTCCCAACTGTTCTATCTTGCTTGTCTATCAAACCACGTCCACGGTCATATTAGTTTTTTCAGTTAAACAGTGCAAAAGTAGAAAACCGTTCTGCTGTTTAATGAAACCTCTTTCTTGGTCAGTGTCCGAAAGCTCTGAGTTCAAATTTGAGTTTGTGCTTGTCTAGAATGGGTTCCTATGCCACCTGTTTATTCGGAGATGTAATGCTGTTCAATCTCAGAATGCAATTTCAGTGCCCTTTTTCCATGCACCAAATAGAAGGTTTGGAGTCTTGGTAAATGGACGGGAGTAGGAGTAAGATAAAATGTTTCCTTTTGATTTCCATCTGGATGCGCAAAGAAGGAGCAAGACATACTCCATCATGGTAAGCTACTATCTGGAGATGTAGAGACAGAGAGTGAGAAGGATTAGGGGTAAGAAGGAATTTTTAAGTGAAGAGAGGCTGGCAGGATTTGCACTGTTTGGTCAAAGGAGAACTAAACCACGACATTTATGTAAAATTTAACTGTTTTTAAGGAGATACACCTAAAGTATCTATTTGTTTACTTAACAGTAGAGGCCAGCAAGTGAAGTTGAAAGATGAAAAAACTTAAAACTGATAAACAAATTATACAAATTATATTATTTTTTATGGGTATCTTTCCCAGAAGGTATTGCTTAGAATATCTACCATGTCAGACTCAGGAAGGGACTAATCTTTAGTATGGATAATGCAGGTTAAAACTGTAGTTGGCTGGTGCCTGTTTTTTTTTCCAGTGAAATTCTTCCTAGTGAACTTCAGTTAGGAAAGTTTTCTACACAAGTCAAATGCTGTGTTTTTACTATTCTGTTAGCCTAGGTGCATATATTTTATATGTGTCTTAAGTTCATTATGTGTGTGGTGCTCTACAATTTTTTTAAGGATTTCCCATGCCAGTTTAAGAACACATTCATTAACATTGCCATTACTTAACACTCACTAAAATTTAAAGCTACTTGATGCTGTATGAAATTTTAAGCAAAGTTCTGAGTTTTCAATCATAATAAATGTATGCTGTATCTGTTTAATGTGCATAAGACACATATTCCTGCTTTAACAAGAAATAAGGACAGATACAGTACTAGGAACTAGGAACTTTCTGGCCTAAGATTGCTGTGTTATTTAACCTTGGAGATGTGATTTAACTTGTTTGTGTCACAATATCTGCTTTTATAAAATATTAGTAGTTTTGCAGTTAATTTTACTGTGCTTCATAATGTTCTGAATCTTCATCTGGGATGTTAATCTTGCATGTGATTATAACGGCTGACTGAACCTGGATGAATTTGTTGCTGTGGATGGTGATTTTTATATAATTTGTTTTAGGAAAGTACAAAAAGACATTCTGAGATTTGTGTGATTTTGGTTTTGTTTCACCTAGTTATAGCAGTTATTTCTAATAGTAAATTTCCCTCAGGTGTAGTTAATCAGTGGTGGCAGTTTTTTGTCCTTGATTATAATACTTTCTTGTCATATTTTGATGACTTGTTTAACATTCAGTTCAGGCTCCCAGGGTAGGATTCACTGCACCTAACTTCAGACATCTACAGCGTAGGCATTTCTGTCTTTGCTGCCTCCCACCTCTGTGGTGTGATTCATCTCAAACTGAAATAGACATCTAAAATAGGTCAGAAGCAGTGCCCCTTGAAACTGCCTGACTTTAATGACTTTAAAAAGAGCCTGTGGTAACACACAGAGAGACCAGGTGCTTACACTGCAAACAAAGCCCACCAGAAGACGCTGATGTTTATTCCTGCCCTTCCTTCCTTGAAAGAAAGAAGTAGAAAAGCTCCCTCACATACAGAGGCGAGGAGCTTTCAGTGTGGAGATGTAGTCCTTGCTCAACAGCAGCCACATAATTCTCAGCTTCCCACCTGGGATCACTCCACCTGAGGCTCTCTGTCCATGAATAATACTCTTCTTTTGATCTGGCATCTTTACAGCCTTACCACCAAGCTTTCAGCATTTTGAAAGAGACCTGAGTGCAGAACACCAGGCAGTGGTCATCTGCTACCATTTAGAGGGGACAAGATTTTGGTTAAACGGGAGAGCAGTGCTGTGTCTGCAATACGGTGTTTAAATGAGGTTTGACTACATTTTTATACTTTTGTCAAGTAGCTGTTTTCCCTGACTGTCCAGTCCAAGTGCATCTTTTTAAATCATGAACTTTAATAATCACAGTTCTTTCTTCAGTTCTTTCTTCAGTATCAGCACACATATTTGTTAACTATCAATTCATCTTCATCTTGATTTTCTAGCTTGAGATATAGATTAAGCCATAAGAATGTAAAGAACATATACATTACACTGTTTATAAGTTTATGACGCTTTCTAGGTGCATGGCAAGATAAATAATGAATAATACTGCTTAGTCACTTGCATGATGAGTATTGAAGGGAATTTTTTTCCCTTTTTATGTCATCCAGACTGAATGCAGAAAGGAAATAAAAAACCTTTTAATTTTTCCTAAGTCCTATAAATATTATCTTACTTAATATCCTATCTTGCCTTCTTTTTCAAAACATGTTTAATTTAAAATAAAGATGGCTGCTGTGAGGATTAAGACTTAGAAAGTCCTTCCTTGGGATTTAGCAAGTTTTGAAGCCATTAAACCCAAAGGTTAGAAAAATGATGATTTTATATTGTTGCCTTTTAATTTTCTTTCAGAATTTTCATAAAAGTACGTAGGATAATTGAAAATCAACATTAAATTACCATTAATCAGCACAGCATATTCCATGATTTCCCAAGTTTGAATTACAAAGAACATATATAAAAACATCTTTAGTTTTATTTGAATTCACATTTTCTAGCCCTGGAAAACTATTTTTCAGTTGCATTTGTATATCATAATTTTCTTCCCAGAAAAATGCAATGTTTGCTTCTACTTAATAAATATACAGTTGCTGGATCATTCTATGTTTTTATAATAGCTTGAAAGGGAAAATAAAAGTCTGGTGAATCAAAGTTGGAACAGCCATTTGCCCTTCGGACAGTATTGCCTGTTTTGTTTCATAATCCTATATCTTTCTGTGCTGTCAAGATGATTTAGACAGTATCAGTACACAAACACTCCCACTGCACTTTTGGAAAGAAAAATGGCATCAAGAGGTTAAGGGCAAGTGCAGAACAAATAGGATCCTTTTTAAAAGGAGAGGCTGTTTCTGCTTTCTACCATGACCACTTACCTTTATAAAGCTGTATGTATGCGAATGAAGAGATGTGCACTAAAGCAAAGCCGTGAAGTCTTTTCAAGCTGTTATTATTGATTTGTTGTGTGTATTTAAAGAAAAAAAAAAAGCGTTGGAAGATTTGATTGCTTGTCTTTAGCTGTAAATGGGAATCTTGCTCCTCTGTAGAACACTACATTTTGTGAATACAGTTGGAGCAATAGGTCTGACATTTTCAAACTTGCTCTGGCACTTTAAGTACTGGGCCTGTTATGTATACAGCAGTGAGACCTGATGCTCAGAATGTCATATAATGACTTAGAGAGGCTATTCAAAGACTGAGCATCCTTGAAAATGAGATGAAAGACGTCTTCAATTAAACAACCCAATTAATTGCTGCTTTTGGAAGTATGACTGTAAATATTGTTCCCTTTAACAGTCCTTTAGCAGATTCTAATTCAGAATCATGGTTCCAGCTAGCTCCAGGACGGAGAAGCTATGAGGGTAAATCTACTTTGGGGAATTTTATTTGAACATCAATAATATTTCAGTTCTTTCACAATGTAAAAGAAGGCATGATTATGCAGTTTTATGGTTTAATTCTGGTTATCAATGTTTCTCCAGTTTATATTAATTTCATTCTGAAATATTTTCACTGAAACTATTGAAAAATTTTGAGATTTTAGTCAAGAAATAAAAGAAACAGACCTTCTTTTGCAAAGGCCTACTGATATCCACAATCCTTATTCCAGTGAGTATTCCCAGTTCCCGTGTTAAATATGGGAGTGATCAGTTGTGAGTTTTAGTTTTTGATTCAGTTCTTTAAGTTCTTACTCAAAGTACCAGTTTAGCAACTTGCATCAGTCATGAAGATAGAAGATATTTTCCAGATGGAGTAGAAATAGAAGTGAATGGCAAAGACAATTGCCTTGGCACAAGTTTTCCTCACAACCTCTATCTTGTAGATGTAATTCTGCTACTCATTTTCATTAGTAGTTTACTCTCTGAATAGTTTTTATACTTGGGAACAGGGTGCATCTCAGTGTATATAAAGATTGCAGAATCTATATAAAACTAAGAGAATGAAAATGAATAAAGTAGTAGGTTTAGGAAAAAAGAATAAGGGAGAAGAGGCACATTAGAGAGGATATCTCTTCATAGGGAGTTGTACTAAGTTCTAGTGCTTGAACATGCTATCTCAAATTTGTATCTTCTTTTGTTTTTCCATCATGGGTCCTCATCCTATTTTTAACCTCATGATGAGGCACATAATGTAAGATGCTCACTTGAAAAGAAAAATCCTCTCTGCTGAAGATGATACATAAGCAATGATTACCATCTCTTATGTTCTTTCATAATTTCTCTCATCCTTAATGTACTGTGATCCTTTGCAGTAATTTGTATGATTTAGATTCTCCATTTGCTGGTAAGAAATGACTCTTGTTTTGCCAAGTATAGTGATACCACTGTGTATAATGTTTCAGTATAAACATCTTAAAGGATGTAAATAATGAAAGTGATACCTAAGTGGTATGACGCAGGGTGAAATAACAAGCTGACTGTTTTCGTTATTTCTTTGCTACCATCTGGGATCACGTTATTTTGAAGGTTTTGGTCTTGATTCATTAGGACTTAATGTTAGATTTGACTGGATCTTTTTTTCTTAAATACTTATAAATGCTACATTTAAAAGTGTCTTTAATTCCAAAGAGCCTCGAGACTTTTTAATGAAGTATGTAGGTATTCCACAAAACAGAAATGCAGTCATTCCTGGCATCGAAAGTGAATGGTAGAGGACACAGGTTGTGTGCCATATATGACTTAGTATCTGTGCTTTTGGCAATTGAAGCCCAAGAGTTGTGGAGAAAATAAAAGTATGTATCTTTTCAAATTAGGTAAAATACAACTTAGTAGAACAGAGATAAAACTTTCCTCATTTTTTTATTGCTTTGTTTCATTACACATTCTTGCAACTCTGCCAGCCTCTCCTCCTTTAACTCTCACATTACACTCAGTGTCCAGAACACTTCTCTGTATTCAAGTGTTATGTTTTCACTCAGTTTCTTTTTTAGAATCACTCAGTGAGTCACAGTCATCAACACATAACTTAAAAATAGATAAAAACAGAGTTTATATCAGGTTCATTTCAGTTATCTAATAAGCTTCTGTGTACAATCTTGAGTTACTGATGATCGAGTTAGGTAGGGGAAACACAGACCCACTGCTGAGGAGCTGAAGTATTTAAAGAAAAACAGAATGATACTTCGAATATTTTATCCCAGCCTTGCTGAACCATGCGGAAAGGGATATAGAACAATAGAATTATTTACTTAAGAAGTCTTGCGAGTGTGAGAATTAATTTTTAACACCTATGATGACCAGAATATTGTAGGCCACTGCTGCACAAGAGTCCTGCCTGTGGTCAATGATTACCTATCCAGAAAGTACAAAAGGAAGGGAAATTTTACTTCTGCCCTAGCAAACAAAGTGCAAAATCAGGCATTGTGTCTTCTGGACTTATTTGCGCGGTGGTTGCATTTGATGATTGTTGGCTGTGGACTGCATACTTGATAGCTTGTAGAAAATGTATTCTGGATTAGCTCCTATATTCATAAACTCACTTAGATATTAAATCAGTGCTTTTAATTTTTACTGACTTTTTATAGCATAGAGAGAGTGTGATGCCTTCCAAAGTTTACCATTTAAAAGAGAAATGATTATGAAAGTTTGAAGTTGATTAGTTGATGCTGACTCTTGTTTTTTCAAAAAAAATTGCAATACTTGGTAAAATGTCCCAACAAAGCAAGGATATTTCAAAAAGGAATTACAGCCATATTTGCATTTCATCTGAAACCTTCAGACATTCTTCTTTTGCTTGAAAGGGAAGCCATTGTACAAAATACACCTGTTGGGACATGTTTTATCCTTCACTGTTGCTGATACGCAGTTTGTACAGCTAGCTGAAGATACTTTGTTCTGCAGTGTATTTGCCTTCATAGGTTACACAAATCCATATGCTTGAGGTCAAAATAGAGATCGTATCAGTACTTGCTCTTGTAAGACAGTCCTCCCTGTACATACGTTGTCATTTGTATATTCAAGATGAAAAGCAACAAAGAACAATGATGGAAATTGTCAATAATCAACCTTTAACTACAGAAGCAGGATGAATAATAGGCTTTAAATATCATTAAGAGAAGCTGATGTATTTCTGCAAGTCTTCCATTCTATATGGATATTTTGTTTGCACCAGGTGGCTGAAAGGGAACAAGAATTTCATTGTACTATATTTCATTTTCCTTAATTCTCCCTCCAACTTTGCCTTCTGGGAGTTATACCAACTGGGAATGATTAGTTTCTGAAACTTGATACGTGTGAGTATTACAGATTCTTTAAAGTACATTAAATTTCCAGGTAATATTTGTGTTGCTTTTTTGGTGGAAAAAAATGGAAATATTTTTGATGTAGAATTTCATTAAATGAGCTCAAAGGAACTGTAAATTAATTTGGGTATGGGAAACAATTAGATGTAATGTGTGACTTTATGACGATATTCTATGCAATTTGGTATACGCAATTTGAGTATCTTTTGTCTGAACTGTGGTAAAGGTTTAATATGTTTTTAGCCTTAGTACTTGGAGATCAAAATTCTTTAAACATTTGACACTGTTACCCACAGCATTCTCATAGAGAAATTGACTGCTCTGGGCTTGGATGTGCATACACTTCACTGGGTGAAAAACTGGTTGGATGGCCAAGTCCAAAGAATTGTGGTCAATGGAGTTAAATCCAGTTGTTGGCCGGTCACAAGTGGTGTCACCCAGGGCTCAGTGCTGGGGCTGCTCCTGTTTAACATTTTCATCAATGATTTGGATGAGGAGATAGAGTGCAGTAAGTTAGTAAGTTTGCAGATGACACCAAGCTGGGTGGAAGCGTTGATCTACTTGAGGGTAGGGAGGCTCTACGGAGGGATCCAGATAGTCTGGATCACTGAGCCAAAGCCAGTCACATGAGTTTCAATAAGGCCAAATAACAGGTCCTGCACTTTGGCCACAACAACCCCCAGCAGCGCTACAGGCTTGGGGAGGAGTGGCTGGAGAGCTGCCAGGCAGAGAGGGACCTGGGGGCATTGATGGACAACCGGCTGAACATGAGCCAGCAGTGTGCCCAGGTGGCCAAGAAGGCCAACGGCACCCTGGCCTGGATCAGGAATGGTGTTGTCATCAGGAGCAGGGAGGTGATCATGGCCCTGTACTCGGCTTTGATGAGGCCCCACCTCGAGCACTGTGTCCAGTTTTGGGCCCCTCACTACAAGAGGGACATTTTGATGCTGGAGAGGGTACGGAGGCAGGCTACCAAGATGGTAAAGGATTTGTAGCATGGGTCATATGAGGGATCTGGGGCTGTTTAGCCTGGAGAAGAGGAGACTGAGGGGAGACCTTAACGCTCTCTACAGGTACCTGAAAGGAGGTTGTAGAGAGGTGGGGGTTGGTCTGTTCTTCCTAGTGGAGAGTGACAGGATGAGGGGAAATGGCCTTAAGTTGCACCAGGGGAGGTTCAGGTTAGATATTAGGAAGAATTTCTGCACTGAAAGGGTTGTCAGCCATTGGAACAGGCTGCCCAGGGAGGTGGTTGAGTCACCATCCCTGGAGGTGTTTAAGAGATGGGTGGGTGTTGTGCTGGAGGACATGGTTTAGTG
Source organism: Apaloderma vittatum (assembly GCF_000703405.1). NCBI lineage: Eukaryota > Metazoa > Chordata > Aves > Trogoniformes > Trogonidae > Apaloderma > Apaloderma vittatum. The sequence continues at coordinate 535 of NW_009718728.1, read as the reverse complement.
GTATTGATAGAGCTAGGAAGAGGTTGGGCACAATGATCCTGAAGGTTCCTTCCAGCCAAAAGTATTCTATGATTCTATGATTAACAATTTCCAGTATGAAGCAAATTCAGGGAATTTTAGCCAGATGAGTAATGTGTTGTGTGATACTCTGTCTATATCGATGACTACAACAGCAGCTATTAAAGAAACATCAATTCAAGTACAGTATTGTAGATTCTGTAAGCTTAGTAGGATTTCTCTGAGCCTGTGAGGTAAAAGTGATGTGGTCTAGTGGTCTAATGTGGAAGCTCTCTAATGTTCTGAAAGTCACAAATGCTCCGTGCTCCGGGAGGAAGGAATGTTTCTTTGATATGCTTGTGGACCAGAGTCAAAGGAAGGGCAGGAGACTTTACAGTGAGGGTATGCTACAGACCACCCAACCAGGAGGATCAAGTGGATAAGGCCCTTCATAAGCAGATAGGAGTTGCTGCTCAAACACAAGCCATGGTCCCCATGGGGGATTTCAATCACCCAGACATCAATTGGAAGAACAACA
>NW_009718727.1:1620-7035 GCF_000703405.1 Apaloderma vittatum | reverse complement strand
TCGCTCCTCATAAGGTCTGTTCTCCAGGCCACAGCAGTCGGTAAGACAGCAAACACTGCATTTTTCAGAGAAAGTTCACATCAAACAAAAATACATACTTGTGTTGGCTCTCTGGTTCCCTACATCTGGGTCTGGATTTTATCCCACTGTACTGTCCAAATGATGATGCCCCAAAGGTTGCAGTTGAAGGGCACAGAACTTGAGTCAAAACAATTTGAACCGCACCTGCTAAGGGCAGCGTACAGGTTCATCAGACATTTTTGTCTTGGGCAAAATTTCTTCTGTCACTGAGTTATGAGTTCATAACAGCGGAGCGGTCCCAACAACATTTTCCTTGCACCAAGACTAGCTTTAAAGGATTTTAAAACAATGGTAGCAACTGCTAACCCAGAAATTTCAAAGTATTTTATCTGATCAAGGGAAAAACAACCCACATCAGTTTGCAATGGACAAGTTAAAGACCAATTAGAAGTTTTGACTTGAAAATTGTTCGTTATATTCTAGATATCTAAGCAATGTACACAAACATGAGTATATTTTTATACTAGAGTTTACACTGTTTCTAAAATAATAATTTTCCATATTATGGTACATTTGACTTTGCTGTTTAGCAACTGATTTATGAGTGAACAATTAGCTATTATTCCCTGTTATTCTGCAGCTTCTCAGGCAACCATGAAACAGTTTTCCCACACTTAGTAAGTTTCTTTAAACAACCTTAGTATTCACAACCAGTAAAGCTTTGTGTGTACTTGGCTGCTGCGCTTTTTCAGCCAGCACATGGATCTGGCTTAATACGCATGTAGGCATTTTAAAACAAGTATTATATGTATCAAATTAACTCTTATTATTTAGGTCTTTACATTGTTTAATATTCTCTGCAGTTAGGTTTTTTTTGTAGTAATTTGAGGGGTTTGCATTCTTACAGTCTGAAATTGATTGTGTTTACAACACAACAGGGGTTTCACCCTGTTTTGTATTTGTTCTTTTAATATACAGCTATGTATTGTAATACATAACCACTACAGTTTGCACTAATGGCAGTGTTGTAAAACTAAATCTAATTACAGAATATTTTTCAGCCTAGGAAAAGGAAGGAACAAAGATACACTAGAAGTTTGCATTAAATTTTAGCTGGAGACTTACACACACTCCCCAAGTACAAAGGCATTTTTAAGCTTTTACAGCTGAGTACCAGTTAACTCTTAGTTATCATTGAAATAGAGAACCTGAGATTAGATACTACTTAGGCTCTAATAGTAGTTTAAAAAAGGAGGTAGGCTACCAGCTGAATTTAAAATGCAAATCCATTTTTAGTTTTACTGCCAATGGGATGTCTGCTATTTTAGGCAATTACTTGAACTGGGCTGGTGAAGGAGGACCTTTCTAAGGCTGCTTTACTATTGATTTATATTAAAAAAAAATATGAATTTTCTTTTTTTTTTAACATCTTTACATGAAATATTGGATTATCCCCTCAATATCATTTGGCAATAGCATAAGCACATTATGTTTACAAGCTACACCCAATCTGGGGTCAAGTACAGAAAGGCTCTGATCCAATAGGCTGCACATTACAGTGGCACCACTCTGCTGTAATAGACACAGAGATCACCACTGCACCCGAGATTGACAAGAACAAGGAACTTTTGCTTTACTACAACGGCAAATACTGCAATTTATATCCTCTTCCAATTACAGCAGATCTTCAGTAGCACGTCAGTGTGAGATACTGGGAGCTAAGCTTGTCAGAGGTCAAAATTAGATCCTGAGGAGCAAGCAAGGGGAAGCATTTCTGGCACTCGCTCTCGATCCCATTCCGGCGTCTCTAAGAGAGAGTAAGACAAGGGAGGAAGTACTAGAAAGAAGAGTGAGGAGCTAAGGACAGAAAAAGCTCGCAGAAGTCCCAGTATTTAGTTCCCTCAGAATAAAATCCCAGCTGCTGGGGAATTGATGACACTTGAAGACTGCCGGTACTCTTGCCTATTTCCATTTCATTCATGATTTTTGTCCCCTCGTGGACCCAGAAGTGTGTGTGAAGACTGTATTTACAGATGTACCCAAACCCACGCCTGCATTTTTTTTTCAATCGACTGTTCTGTAATACCACACATGAATACTTCAAGGATTATACCTAATTTATCAGCTGGCTTAAAGATCAGACAAATACTACTCTCTCCCTCACCCTAACAATACTCTCTTGATGTTTAACGCTCCAGCATTTCATATTGTTTTTCCGACTAAATTCTACTGACTAACTTAGCAAAAAGTCACCATGGCTGTCTGTCAGTATAATCTTTTAGAATTTGTATCAGACACGTGGGTAGATACGTAGCCAGAGGGAAACTGGACAGTAAAGGTTTTCAGAATTTGCTAAGACTGGGCCGACCAATACATCATGTACCTTGTTTGTAGTTACACTTGGGACAAATGCTGTTGACATATAAAAACGAAAAGACACGCAAGAGCCAGAACAGCATCCAGGCAACTGTAGTTATATGACAAAAAATATATTCACAGAGAACCAACGATATAGGAACAGAACTCATTCCGTACAACAACAAAAAAAATACAAAAAAGCCCCAAAAAACAACTAACACCCACAGAAGGAGTCTGGCAGAGTTGCTCAAACTCTTAAGGATTTTTAACAACACAGTGGCAGATTATCTCTCTATTGTTCACTCAATCCTCTCCTACGATGTTTCTTATTGTATTGGGAAAACAAAAAAGCGGCAAAAAAAAAATCTCCATCCAGTTCTGCTTTAAAATCAAATGAAAACATCACACACCACAGAAAGAGCCGAGAATGAAGCTTTTGCTCACGGGATTTTACAGTGGTGATCAGCTGGCATAGCCCTTAACCTCAAAGCAAGCAGAGTTAAGCCAGCAGTGACTGTTCTCAAACCCAACTGTAACTCGGATATTTTGTCAAATCAACCAGTGGCCAACAACATTTTACTGTAAATGACTTATCTTTGTACCTTTTCTAGCCACACAAAGAAAAATAGAGCATCACACCAGTGACAGTCATCCTCCACCTGAGAGAACGCAATAAATAAGGGTTGGTCTACACGCCCACACCCGAAGAACAGCCTGAAAACATTTCATGGGTGTTCAGTAACGAAAACTGCCCAAAATCTACAACAGACTTTCTGTCCTCCTTCCCAGGCAGGTTATGCTCAGGTTCAGAAGTTTTTTCAACAATAAACCGGCGCTACAGTTTGACACATCAGCTAAGAGAACATACAGGATTATTTCTCTTGCCTCTTCAACTCCAGCAGAACATCTGTGCCACACTACACTCAACACTACCTGCTCTGGGTTTGAGCCAACGTGCTCGGGTAACATAGACCTGAGCCACGGCAGCACAGCCCATCTCATTTTACCAACAAGGACCTCCCAACCTAATTCTGAGCACTTGCTGGTACCTACAAGAGCCTAAAGCCACGCTGGGGAAGCACGCACTGCAGGGCAGCCAGCACTCGGCACCCTAGGCACTTCCCAGAAAGAGGGAGAACATTTTGCCTCCTGCTGGAGTGGCCTTGTCAGCAGGAAATGCAGAGCAGGTGAGAACCAAAGAAGGGGTAAGGATAGCAGGGGATGCTAACAGTCACTATATAGGGTGTCATTTCATAATATGGAAATTAACAGCCAGTATCTCACACAAAAGATTTTCCAGTGCGAGTCAAGGACAAGGTGTAAACTGGTAACCCACAAAACAACGACAAACCCTCAGATTATCAGAGATCAGACTGTCAGTCCTACAGCAAAGCGACAGACCTCCATCAGCAACACTTCACAGAATTTACTTTTTTAAAACACATAAGCCATTACTTCATTTCATGGAATGTGTAAGATCAATTTACATGTCAGTATGAGAAATACAACAAGATAAGGAGCTAGAAAATGAGCTTTGCCAGCCAAGTACTGCGACAGCAGCACTGTACGCAGGTTTGGGGGTCTCTGGAACACCTGTGTGTTCCACAGCTCAAAACCCCCTCAGTCACTGGATCACAGCATCACAGAACAGTTTGGGATCTCTCACTCCAGCCACCTGCCCCTCTCACAATGGCAATCAGCTCCAGGTAACCTGCCAGCACACACACAAACCCTTTCATTTAAGGTGGCAATAAACTTTTGGTCATTACACGCGCAACAAACAACATTTTCCAGGGCCATTATCACCTTTGAACAGCTTCCCATAGCCAGAATCTTGCCACGCTAAAACCTCCGACTTCAACAGCACAAATTCAACCAGGTGTGTTTCTCAACGCTGACTCCTAAAGCTTAAACCTTCCACCAGTTCTCACTGCGAATCTCAATCCTACAAGCTAGAAAAGAAGTGTTACAGAAATGTAAGCATATTTATACGCTACAGACAATTTCTGCCGTAACTATGCTGCACCATGTTGGATACCTTGAGGGAAAAATGTTTTTTATTTTGTGTGTTCCATCCTTCACCCAAAAAAGTTATTATGGTAGGCAGATTTCAAGGAGAGAACCCTGCTTCTGAATGCTTTCATTCTTCCAGTGTAATTTCTGGATTAAAGTAATTAAAAGATAAATACGAATGTAATTTAAATGCTAAATATATCCACACAGACTGTGTTTTAGCCCTGAAGATAGTAGTGTGTACAGTATTTACAGATGGGCAGACTGTATGCTTTGAAAACAAAGCTTCTACCAAACAATCGTTTTAACATAAAGGCAACTCATACTCCAGCATCTTGAAAATCAGAAAATACTTCAAAGTCCTACTTGTAACTTCATCACTGCCCCCAATCTGTTGGGACGATGATAAAATTTGACCTTTTCTCCTTCGAATCATTGGAATTTTCAAAGACCACTACAGTTGCTTTCAAAATCTCCTGCTTTCAGAGGTAAACCGGAAGCCCCAAAGGGAAACTGGAAAGATGTAAGGTCACAACATGCCATAGGCTGATTTTTCACAAAACTGGACACTCAGGTGTGAATTCTGAATGTTTGAGATGAGTAATGCAGTCCTTCAAACACTCAAAGGATGTCTTTTGAAGAAAGACGCTGCTGAGAGATGAGAACAGCTGTCATAGGGTACCTCTAACCTCGCCATCACCCACACCACACAGCATCAGTCCTCTCTCCTGACACTAAAGGCCTCAATCTCACCATTTCCATCCCAAATCCCTGCTTTTGTGCATGCAAACGCACCCACCATTTTACAAATCCTGGGTGAAAAACAGTCACTGCTTCTTCAGTCGTTACATTTGATGCTTCCTAACCTCTTCAGTTTAAGAGCCTCCTTCTACTGGAAGGAGCTGTTACTGACAGCTCTAACAGCAAAGTACAGGAAAATTGTGAGCAAGTAGCCGTAGAGTTGCCTGCCCTTCCAAAGCACACTTCAAGGCTTGTAGATGGGGAGGTAAGGGCATGGAGGGG
>NW_009718727.1:505-1592 GCF_000703405.1 Apaloderma vittatum | reverse complement strand
AGAGTGCTCCGAGCACCGTGACGAGCGTTACTGCCTCTGCTCAGTCACACACAGACACACACAGAGAGCTACGGCTTCCCTCCGCGAGTTTTGTAAGCACTCGTTGAGTTTTACCACCCACATCCTGCCGGGCTCTGCAAAGCAGAAGTGAACAGATGCACATTTACAACACTGGTACAGAAAATGTCGTCACACTCTGTACGAAGTTGGTAGTTTGCTTAATTCTCAATCAAAATTAATCTCTGAAGGGTGGACGGAGAGAATGGAAAAGCATGTTGAAGCTTATCTGCATGCGGGATACCAGCCATCGCTGATAACTGACACCAATATAACATGCTCTGAAGCGCCTACAAAGCAACCCTCAATAGATACATATGTGAGACAGATCTGGTACTTCCTGAGAGTACAATCTTATGTATTTTAATCTGTAGATCTCAGTGAGATTTATAAAGGTTTATAGGCTTAATACAGCTGGATAGTGTGTGGCACATGCAGGAATGGCTGTAGTCAGCCCAGCATCACCTCGTAGGTCACTGCAAAAAATAGTAAAGACAGTCTGCACCTCCTGGATCTTACCAGTGCTTTGATGAGGTTGTTTTTTACCTTTGTAGAATATGCTTTACCACATCACCCACCCCACGAATCCTTTTAAAGACTCGGTTGCCATTAAAGATTAGAGCAAGGAAAAAGAAAAATCCCATACTTTCAAGATTTTCACTAAATCGGTCCATACAAAAATGACAAAACCACATGCAGCTTATCTAGTAACTTCCTTTTTGGGCAACTTTAGCAGAAACTCTGATTACTGCTCTTGTGTGCAAACACCCTGAACTGTGTACGCTGTCGCAGATCAAAGGCTTGTACCCAGCTCAGGGCTGAGAAGTACAGGACCACTGGCTGAGGAAACCACCACAGAGTGAAAGCAGAGCCCGACAAGATGTATTTCAGTAACTGTCAGCCACAAAATAACAGCTGAAAGCTGCTACCCGCATCCATCTGGCACATATGGAACTCTCATCCTAAACATACCGTGACTGCCACTTTTTTTTCAGGTGGGTACCTCCTGCTCATTACCAATCCAGTACGC
>NW_009718727.1:0-395 GCF_000703405.1 Apaloderma vittatum | reverse complement strand
CCAGCCTGGTCCTGCCTCAGGCGGGACGGGGGACACCAGCCGTGAGAATATGCCATGTGCACAGCACCAAGGCCTTCAAAAGAAAAACAGGGAAGGTATCTTTTAAAATCTGGCTTTCCCTTCCCGGGGTGACAGTGTTACCTGTGCTCTCCCCTCTGCTAGGTGCTGCGACTCATGCCCTCCTTCTTTACACCCACACCCCAAACTCAAAGCCATCGGTCCTCTGACGCCCACCACCGCAAGAAAAGGTTATTCCCACACCAGTAGCAGAAGCGTGAGCCCCGGGTGCTGCGCCCACACATACGGGGCGGCACTGCGGGCATGGGGGACAGCGGGGCGAGCACACTGGGTGCGTGTGGAGGCAGGGTGGGCACACATCGGATATGTGGAGACAA
>NW_009718726.1:44351-82239 GCF_000703405.1 Apaloderma vittatum | reverse complement strand
AGGAGGAAGTTATCATCGATGCATTCCAGGATGGTAAATGGAAACTAATTTAGGTCCTCTGAGTAATAAAATGTTTCAATTTTATATCAAAAGGAACATTCTCCTGTGAGCTATGTGAGGTTAACAAATGAGTATGAAGTGTTATCACATATGCCACATATCTAGATCGTTATAAATACACCAGTGAATGCTGCAGATGGTCACAGGTAGAAACAAGTTGCTGGTCTGTTGGATTTTATGACTCCATGAAGAATGTACTAAAATATTTATTAGCTCTTTATATGCAGAATCTTAATGACAAATGTAACTGAGCAGGATTTGAAGTTAAAATGTTTCAGGGACTGGGTGAATTCTTCAGAGCGTGGTTGACTGTCACAGCAGCATCTTCTGTTCAAGGGCTGGGATTCAAGTTCCGAATCAGAACCTCAGTGGGAAAACTGGAAGCATCTCAGTACAAATGACTGAGTGCCTTGGATTTACCAAGGCCGAAGTCACATAATTATATTTAAAAAAAAAAACAACAAAAAGCTTTACCTGGTCCAAAGTGCAGTTGCTAAAAATCTTTCCTGTCCATGATTTTAGCTGTCTGACCCCTTTGCTCTGATGATTCATCAGCTCCCCTGGGGGCTAAATAGATGTCTGACTGCAGACCTCCTGCCTTCGTTTCTGTAATCGCCCTTGTTTAACTTTTTGAATGTATTCCCCTCATCACCCAGTGTCCCTTCCTTACTCCTTCAAATGCAAGGGTAGAAGGAGACTTCAAATGTTTTCTTCTACCTGGAACAACGGAGGAACAGAGTGGGAGCCCCACAAGTATGTGTGGTGGGTAGGCAGAACCTGAGAGATTTTGCAGTGTGTTCTGCCCTGGCTTCCTCCATTACCCATGGAATTGCATTGGCAGTGATAATTGCAGCTTCAGGGAAAATAACTGCTAAACAGTGATAGCGGTAAAGCCCTACAGCCTTTCTCAATTAAATGAAGTGGAATTTAGTCCTTGAGTACTACTTCTGCAACTGGCTGAGCAGAGTAAGAGCAAGTGCCGTGGTGGCTTGGAGGATAGTTCAGGGCAGGAGAAAGACTTTGCTCTGTGACCATCCTTCCTACACCCCCTTCCAAGAAGCCAGTGGCCACCTCTGCCCTATAATGCTGGCATGAGACTAAAAGCAACAGATTACAAGTTGGATCTACCTGAACAGAGGCCATGGAAGCCGGTGAATGAATTTAGAGGGCCACTGTCACCTCTGCAGCCATCATTTCTGGTTTTGCATCAGCAGCTTGTACCTCCAGCATTATTCATCTGTCTTAGCTGCAACCTCTCGATCTTTGAATGCTATTTTGGTATTGTTAGTCTGTCCTTTCTACCTCATTTATTTCTACCCTTTCTGCTTATCCCAGTATTTGCGTGTTTTTATGAACACCATCTAGCAAACATCTCACATTTGTTAACAGGTTTTACAAACTTGAGTTTTATGAAGTAGAACATTTTGTCTCCATACATTCCTGTGTGAAGAGGAATGGGAGTAATTTTTGGTAACAAAGGGAATGTCTTTACACTGATTCAATGTAAACTACCCCAAAATGAAAGCATGAAGCGAGCAAGAAATCTTTGTCATAATACTCAGTGAATTCAGAAGACATTTTTCAAGTTATATCCAAGAGCATTTACTTCAGCCTTTATAAAAGAAGAGGATCTCTGCCTTAATGAAGATTATTTGGGATAAATATAAGATAGGAAGGACAGGTTTTTATGGAAGAGAATAGCCTGCAAATTGACACAGTCTTTTAACATCTTACTGCAGTGCTTAGAGACAATAACCCAAATAAGTAAAAAGGTTTTTACCCAACTTTAATGTAACTTTTAAGGAGTGCTGTCTCAAAGTGATGCTCTCACTTTAGTATCTATTAAATGAAGACCATGCCAAAAAAATACAGAAGGCAAGATGAATTTAATACGTCTTCTGTTGCCACTGAGAGGTTGGGGTTTTTTTGCAACTCTGAGTATCCCCCCGTTTGTACAGTAAGCAAGATAGCATGTGGGTTTTCATTCAGAGTTTGAGGTGTCTTGTATCAATGCAAATACCTCAAGGGAAAACAGCAACATGTCCATTGGTAGGAATATGCAGCAGTGGCATAGCAAAGTAATAGTGACCTCTGAAGGGTCTGCTCAGCATGCTGGAGACAATTTATTCAGGTCAGTCTCCAGAGGACATGGGCTCCAACTGGTGCTGGGCAAAAGCAGCTAATTTCTCCCCTCTGCTTTCTTGTAGCATACCTTGGTTAAGGGCTGCTACCCCTAGCACAGAATCTGTTCCTAGTGGCAGGTCAGGAGTTTTTAATCCTAACAGCATTTTTGTCAGAGGACAGCATTGCTTCCCCACTGACATGCATCAGGCCTTCCACGAAGCACAGGACTGGGTGGATGCATGCATCTGTCTGCTGTTCAGTCCAAAAGGGGGATGAGGACATGGCCTTACACTTTCTCTCTTGAGACAATTCATGTTCAGTGCAGCTATGTAAGGTATATAGGCATAGATTTATGTATTGAAATTCACAGTGATTAGAAAATCTAAAACTTTGGAAAGCAGGTAGACAAAACACATGGCTGTGACCTAAGAAAACTGGGTGCATTCACCTTTATCTACCACCAAAATTTTGTCCACTGAATTGATATTATACAGTTCTCTCCATAAGGTGACCAAGCTCTTCATGGTGATTGGGTCAAGCCTGAACTTCCCTTCCTCCCTTTCATCATCATTTCTTGTGCCGGTTTCCCATTGCTTTTGGTGTATTTTGAGCAGCACTTAACCCCAGCGCTCCAACAGCCACTTTATCAGTGTAACAAAGCATCTCTGGTCTTGTGGGAAACAGAAGTTGTCATCTGTGTGGAAGTGGCCAAGACTTACTGCAGGTTGTCATGTAGAGTCAAAGCCCGAGAAGAGAGAACTTGTCAGCTTTACCTTGATAAGCCCATGAGTGTGAAAGACATGCCACATGCAATTTCCATTACAGAGATCACCAGGAATCCATGAGAGGCATGAATGAGTGGAAGGAGTCAGGGAGGCAGAAAATTATTCAGATCAGAAACCTTGAGCAGTTTCAGGTGTGCCTGCTTCCCATAAGAATCAAGGGGACTCTCAAAATTGTCTTAAAAGATTGAGAGAAGATAGTCTATTACAAAGTGCATCAAAAAGATAACATTTTCAGATTAACCTTCCTAGATTTTTTCCTCTCAAGCGAAAAAAAGGATAAATTGTCTCACAGTGGGAAGGAAATTTTAGTATCATCCCAAAACATTTTAGTACTTTTCCACCTGGTTAGGACCGCCTTCCTGGTTCACTTCAGAGCAGCATGTTCCATCTTCCTTGTCTTTCACTGGCGCTGCCAACTTTATCCACAGGTACAAGCATCCCTTCCCTTTGTGTTGTAGGAAGGGTATGAATTGTTGGTGGAGCTGGTTGAAAACCTGAGTCACCCTTATAGTGAGAGATCAGAACTGAGGATCCTACTCTTTAGCAGCATCTCAAGTTCAGTAGCTGTGTGAGCCCCTCACAGCAAGGGAATCAGCCTGCGCTGTGCTGCCCAGGAAGATCCCACCCAGGAGCTGGCTGCAACTCATCAATGAAAGGACTGGCCATCAGCTGGACACCTACTGCTTCTTTCACCCCTCTGAAGCACACCAAGGACTAGTGATCTACAGTAAATACTCACTGTGGCACCACTGCCAAGCAGTAGCAGATGTCACAGCCTTGAATTTGGAGTTTCTGTCAGATGAGGTGTCATGGTTCGAGGCACACATTTGTGCAGCAATCTAATTCATGCTTACACCAGCCTATAGTGGTCATGAAAGGGAAGATCCCAGCAGAAAGCAGGCTAAAGTAGGTGTTGCCCCCCTCACATACACTATACATATGCTTCACTGCTGGCCATTAGGACCCTGGCAGCTCAACAGCCTTCTTGCAGGTGAAATGAGTCCAGCTAGGAGATTAAGGCTCACCTTCCTGAACCTGGCTGTTCAGTCGCAGCCAGGAGAAATGCAACTAGCCATGCAACTGAAATATGTGTTTGTGCTTGGTTTCTAGGCGCCAACTTTGTTCTAAGAGCTGACTGCAGTTAATGAAGAAAACAAGACTGTTATTTGCATTCAACCCCTCGCACAACAAGCTGCTTCACCTGGAAGCTGGTAACAGCATTGCATATTTGTAAAAGTTAAAAATACTATTTCACTTAGGAAAAATAACAGCCTTTTGAAAATGCAATTAGTTGAACAGGTGATGTAATACATGTATAAGATCTTTCAGACCAATATTACCCCTGCTAAAATAGCATCACCACAATAGCCCAGCAGCCTAGCTTCAAGAACTAAAGTCAAATAATGGTTACTTTTACAAGACAAGTAGAAGCAAAGTCTGCTTGTGTCAATCAGTATGAAAATGTAATTTAATTCATTGCTACAGAAATCAATTTCTCTCCCAGGATCCAAGATAACTAAATATCACACAGTCAGCTTAATTAGTTTCTGATATTTATACAACTTCACCTTTAAACTCTAGAAAAAAAGCACAGTTCATGTATTTGTTCTTTATAATTCCTTTCTGTTCTGCTTTACTGCTTAGAAGAAGGAGGCTTACAAAGCTTCACAGTGGCAACAAAATCTTACTCCAATTCAGACTTTCTTCCAGTGACCAGGAGGTGGAATCAATGCTCCACCAGATACATGAGGCCCTCTCATTAATGTCACTAGAGCAAACTCAACAAAAGGAGGCAAAACCAGATGTCCTTAAACCTTCCAAAAAAAAAAATAAATCCATTTTCTAATCAGTTGCCTTCCCCAGAGAAGTAGCATCACATAAACTGCTCAAGATACTCATTCAAACAGTTATAACTTACCTCAGAAATATATCTGTGCAACTATTTTTCAGTATCAGTAGCTTGTCTTAAAACCCCTGCTCTTCCACCTTGCAGTTCAGGGGCACCCAGGTCCCTAAGACTGGGCAAGGAGCTCTCACAAAGCAACCCAAGTGTCTCTACAGAAAACAAACCAAGGGTCCTGTGCCGTCATGTTGCCCTGCCTTACACCTTCCTTTTCTCTGCTCTCACACCATACACGGCCCTGCAAGGAGCATTAAGTTACCAACACCAGAACAAGTCTTAGCACCTGTGGAACAGGCAGATCCTCTGCCCCAAGGGGTGCTCAGCCAGTCCAACCAGTCACTAGTGCACAGGGCACTTACCTTGCAGGTAGGAGGCCAGCAGCAGCATGCTGGAAGTACAGGGCTGCTCCCTTGAGGAGAACAAACCAAGCTGCACAGGTTAATACACCACAGCGACTTCACCAGCGTGGACGTGCTTCCAGGTACCACAAGAAGAGCAGAACTGGTGGCAGTAACAAGTCCCAGTGACCATCAGACAAACGTGCAAGGATAAAGCAAGTCCTATGGGAAGAAAGTCAGACTTAACAGAGAACAAGGATGCATCCATACTCTCTCTACAACACAGTTCATAGGACAGGTGGAAATAGTCAGACCTGAGCTTATATAGAGCTCTTGGGCTATAGATGGAGGCTAAAGGCACCAGGAGAGGTTGATGAGGACAATTAAGTCTATTAACACCCTCATGCTCTGCCAGCTGGCTCTCGTTCTCGGGCTAGTTTGAGTCAGTAGTTTTACTACTGGTCTATGAGACACAGTAAACACTTTGGTTTCCAAATTTCAGACTGTATTTCCTCACATAAAAGAGTTTTGCTTCTTAAAAATGTTTTAAGCATTTATCCCTCATCCAAGATGAGATTTGTAGTGGTTGAACTAAATTGACTCTTGTATTTGTGTCTCTAAGCCCAAGATTTCTGACACCTCTGCTGAAACACTATGCATTTTCCTCATATACCCTTCTGGTTCTGTAGTCCTTTTCCAGGTTCATATGCTCGCTCTATCCTTGAAGAACAAAGCGAGATCCATGAATTTCACAGGCATTTGGAACAGGTCCTGCTGTGCCCATAACCCAGCCCGAATGGCCCAAGATCACACAGGTACTATGGGATGCAGCACATATTTCAACCCTCATATGATTAATGTCATGTTCTCTAGACCACAGTAAGCACTTTTATAAAGCCATTCTCACTGAAGGGGGCTTCATGGCATGCTGTAGCTATCCAGAATTTTCTTGACAACTTTTGGTTGGAAAAAGAGAGGTGATGGTTGCTTTAGCAGAGCTATGTGCTCCTTTAAGTGCAAAGAAATGATGTGATTAAATGAAAGATGGAAATCTGCATGGCTGTGCAACGTGCAGTGATAAAGATGATTATAACCTCCAGTTCTCTTTAAACTTACCAAGGGCGATGGGGTGAGAGCTTAGTTAATCAATCCTGAGGAATCCTTTTCTGTTATCTTTTCCATCAGTGAAAGAATGAAAGCACAAATGATGAAGATGATTCATACCTACCAAACAAAGGCATAAGGAGCTCAAAGTGCAATTGGCTCAACACAGCTTAATTAAAACAGGCATTGCAGAAGACTATTGATAATGTCCTCTCAAAACTCTTCTTTTTTTTTGAAGTGGCTGCATTGTAATTAAGGAGGGTCTTGAGGTGAAACTGCTCTAAAACTAAAGGCAACGAGCATGTCAGTGTTTGTCTTACCCTAACAGTTAGATACGTTGGGGCAGAAGGCAGCACTAGTATTCCAGGCAGGGTATGTACATCAAAAGTTGTATTTGGATCACAGTGCTTTTGGAACATGTGTAGCTGCCTGAGGCTTTCAGAGGGATTACCTGAGTGAGAGGCTGTATATAGGCAAAAGCTGAGGTACAGTATAAAACCCACAATCCCGCCCTCAGAAGCTCACAATTCAGAGTTTCATTATGGACTCCTGGATTAGTTATGGGATTGCAGAGGTAAAGCTGTTGAGAAATGAGTGTATGCATGTCTCTATGTGTGGACTGTTTGTAAAGGAAAAGAGAAAAACATAAAAATATTAAAATTCAGACTGGCAAGGGAAGCAAGTTGGGGTGAAGCCAACCCTCCTGCAGCACATTTGATTACCATTGATGTCAAGAATTCTCTGCGTGGTCAGAAGTTTGCATCTTCATATTCCCATTGGAACTGATCATAACACGTAAAATGAAGTGCCTTTGTAGTATCAGGGCTCCAGTTATTCTCTGCTAAGACAGACACTACCCTAGTAACATGGACATTAAAAAAATCCTGCATGCAGTGCCAAAGATAAGAAGTCTTTCATTTTGTTAATGAAAGGTGATACTGTAGCATAACCATTTTACTCCAAGAGGTGGATTTTTCCAGGAAACCTCAAAAACCTCAAAACTTGCGAGGTTCAGGCTTAAAATCTCTGCACATCTGATCTACGGCACAGGATGATCTTGGAGAAAAATCAAAAGCTATAATGTTAATTGTTATTGTGAGAAGCAGAACCAGAACAGGTTAAGTGATGGAAAATAAAGGAAAGTTCTCCCTTAGGAAAAAAGTCTTCTCTAACAGAAAACATACTTAATTTTTCTTGTATTTCATTGGTTTAAAAACTGGCTAGTTTCAAACTCCATCCTTCAAAGCCCAGAATAATTTTCAGTGCAGTGCACCCACCAGCTTGTCAGAACTTCTGAATAGAGCTCGACTCAGGTCTAGGTTTGTCTCTTCAGCCTTACTTGCATCTTTTTCTTCCTGTAGATTGCTGGGCAAACTACTCAAATTTCAACTTTTTCCTGTATTGACTTGGCTTTTATCCTCTTACAGCATTCATTTTTCATGCATCCTGGAAAGTCATCTGGACTCTGCTACATGCAGCCTCCTTTATGCTACTCAGAGGGTCTGAATTCAAATCACAACTTTCATGTGTATTATCCTTGGATTAGAAACACATCAAAAGGTCTTGCACCTTTCTCAGCTGGAGAATAATTAGGTGTATATGTGGATGGGAAATGTTTATGTCAAGAGTTAATAATGGTGTTAATTTCTGTATTGCTGTGGCTGTACCCACAATTGGCATAGATCAGGGCCAACTAATCTCAGTGGCTGAGAGCAGAATTGACCTTTGAGATCACTGATGGATTAAATATTAGCACGCATTGTAATGCTACTGGCGTCTAATAATGATGCAGAAAAAATAGGCAGCCCATATGGAAGGAAGGTATAGATCATCTCTGTCTGGGGGGCTGCTGGTTTTCTGCACTGGTATTGTCTGCATTAAGATCCCATATGCATGATGTAGCTCAGAGCAACCCTGGGGCAGTTTCAGATGATAATATGGCCAGTTCTGATCTTGAGAATCATTGTTTCAGAAACAGCTTTCTCATAGTCTGCAGTTTCTAATGTGTTAATCAGTCTGCCTCAGGAAGGTGGCAGTGTTCAATCTGCAGTATTTGAAGATAAAGAACAGGATTTTTCTAAAGCAGTCCTGGTTAATTTTGATTATTTAACAAGACATAGCAAAGAATTGCCTAATTAGTAAATATTATCTGATACAAATTGTCCAATACCGAACATCTGATTCTCACCTAATCTTTGGCGAGCAGGAAGAGCTATTTATTACCGGTGCTATTTCCAGTGTGTCTGAGTAGACAGTTTTCGTTTCATTAACCTGCACATAGGTGTAGGATAGCCATCCTGTTGTTCTTCTAGGAGGATAGATGTGTATACCTTGTGGAATGCAAAAGGTGTTCAATTTTAGTGTGGAAGGCAGTCATCTTTCTAGAAACTGTCAGTCACACCACCGTCCCTTATGTCGCTGTTCTGAGAGAATGGGTAGGATGTAATTCCCTTCATCTCACACAGAAACTACTTGGCCATGTTGACATTTGTAGCCCTCTGGGATAGCCCCAGCTACTGACCTGTTTGCTAAACACTAGTTCAGCTGTGTCAGTTCTGTCGAAAACTATTTCCTGGCATTTGTGTTCAGCTCACACCATTTTGCAGTACGCCAGCCATGATTGTTTCCTTTCTTGAGGAAAATAATCTCTTTACTTAGGCCACTGAAAACCTGAGTCTTAAATGCCTTTCATGTCTTTTATCAGCACTGTGTTCCTGCCTTCTCTGTTGTGAGAAATCATTGCTGTTCATAGCACGTCCATTTGTCATGCTTCACATCTGCAGACTGTTAACGAGGTTGTTTCTGAGGAGCTGCATGGCACAAAATGACCTCTGAACACTCTGGACTGTGCAACTGCATTAGTGCTTCAAAGCAAAACTCAGAAGCCCTGTCCCTCGCGCAGCAAAACCAGCAACATCTGCCTTGGACTGAGAGGGAAGCTGAGTCCTCAGGGGCACAAAAGCCCAGAGCTATTTTCTTCTGTCAGTTATTCAGCTGAACTCATTGGGAAGGTACTGAGGACAATAAATCTAATTAGAGAGATCAGTTCTACGTATCATGACAGCACTATGCAGTGTGTATAGTTCCCTCAATAGTAAGCAATAAAAGTTCCTCACAGGCATGCCTGCAGCTCTGTGAATATACTCATACTGCAAGCAGCATAGCCAAGGACTAGTTTTCTGTTCACACAACAGCTCTAGCACTGCTAGATAATAATTCAGATTGGAGAACAGCATTTCTTCTTCCTTCCTCCAATTCTGTACTGTAGACATCAGGAACCTCCACAGGTGTTCCCCACATCTCTCCTAGTGAGCAGGTTTGAACAGGTATTACGCCCTTGCATTTCAGAAGCAGCTGATCTCATACATTGAGCTGATGCACACTCCAATGAAATTCTTTTGGGGCTTGTGTTTTACTCAATGAGATAAGCAGACCTGAGATTCTGTGAGCAGGGAAAAACTACAAAACAATACATAGAAGTGAGTTAAGTTGTATTAAATTGTATTTTTTCCAATAATTTTATTGAAAACACCCATATGTATACAGGAAGAAAATATTGAAGGAGACAGAGAGTCTACTATTCTGATAGTAGACTGGAATCAAACAACGGTATGCAACCCGTTTAGTAAAAAACAGTGGCAATCTGGGCTCCCTTTGCAGAAGTACTCTGGTGTGCTCATTTCTTGAATGTTGTGCTGAGTCTCGGCGTTGGTTACCAGTAGGGAGAGGTCAGAGCTGAAAGAGAAAAAAATTGATGAGCACATCATTGACTTGGAACGAGCGACTTGTATAGTATGAGGAAGATTGAAAGTACTAAAGTGATTTATGCCAGCTGAGGATCTGAGCTGGCTAGTTTAGTTTTGGCCATTAGCCAACCTAAAGGGTGAGAATGGAGCTCAGCAGTCTGCAAATAACTGAAGGCTGTTAAATACCAAGGAGGAAATGAAATGATTTAATGAAGCACACAAAGGTGTAACTAGAAGTAGTTTGAGTTAATTAAGGAAGGGAAAATTGTAAATGAGTATCCAGAAAGCTTCTTGCTAATGAAATATAATAGTCTGCAAAATCACCTTCACCTGAGACTTTTAAAACTGGGTGTGACAGAATACAAATATCTTGCAGGTCAAGAAAGACTGTGTGTTTCTAGCATATGAATTTATAGTTACCACGGGGCTAAGCTGTCAGAGTCTTCCAGTCTTGGGCTCATCATATTTATTACTTCCCAACAGACACCAGATAATATGTGCACCTTACATGTTGCATGCCATCATGTGTGTTGTAGTCATAAGCACATGCCCACTATATATTTGGTTCCCTTTAATGTGTATCTGCTCCCTTCACTTCTGAAGAACGACAGAACCCAAAACACTAGCTGGCAAGGCATGCTTAGTAGAGAATTAGTTTTATGGTTAAATGGTGAAAAGTGATCACAAAACTATTAGAAAATGTTCACCCTGCCATGAAGGTACTGCAAAGGGATTGCCTCTGCAGTCCCAGGTGGGAGAGAAACTTGAGTTTAGCTGGAACATTTAGGTACAATGCAAAGAAGAGATCTAGAATTGTTACCATTCCCTTAACATTAAAACTAGTAGCAACAGACTGGAGGAGTGACATTTCCATTTGTGAACAAACTGTGAATCATTAGCTCAGATATTTAAGAGATGGAGATTATTCTGAATTTGCTAAAATGGCCACATCTGAATTTATTTCACAGCTCATTAGGGAGCTGTGTATAATAAATTACCCAGCATGTTATGTGCAGCTAACCTGCCAGCTCCCTGGTTTGTTTTATGCTCTGGGTTGCTGAATGTGAATAAGCGAATAGTGCCTATTCGACCATTGTTTCATTGTGCAAATGACAAGAGACAGTGACTTGACAAAGCTTTTTTCTTTTTTTCATTCCATCTGAACCTAAAGTGGTTTCTCACAAACCTAGAGGTGATTTCCTGTACTCCACATTCATGAGGGCTGTTTCCAGTTGATAAGAAAGGACACATTAGCAGAAGGACAGAGCTACCTAAGGGCACGAGGGTCTATTTTTCCTTCCTAATTGGTGCCCATACGGATGATTCCTCTCTGCCCAGTAATTTCCACTCCCCAGCGGGCAAGATTTCCAGACAGCCTTGAGATCTCTTGTAGACAGGCTCAGCCTCACTGTTTTGTTATTCATTTTGGGCTGTGTTTTGTTCTGGCTGCTGCACAGCATTGGGTGTAGAGAAAAGGCTTCACTTCAGTTTCCATCTGTAATAGCTACGTGGGGCTTTGGGTTTTTTTTGTTCTTTCTTTACTTTACTGTGCAGTCCCAGTTTGCTTTGTGGTCCCACCTTACCATCTGTAGAGTTGTGAGAAGGCACAGTTGCTGATGTGAGAGTCACAAACCAGGAAGAATCCCTGTGTGTATTTTTTTAAAACAATCCAGCTTTTTAAAGAAGTGAGGCTGGTTTTTTTCTTTTCATAATTTGAACACTCTTGGCAAGATTTTCTTATTTTTACTTAATCTTTTTTTCCTTTTCTGTTTTTCAGTTATTACCTAAAAGAGGTCTCTAGAGAGTGAGAAAATGTTTCATTAACTACTTTGATGCTTCCAATGAAAGAATAATTCATTACTCGAACTAGTAATATATATGTATGTATGTATGTATAATAGTAATTTTGCTTTCTCATAGCAAAAGCTTTTGATGATGAGGAGCTTTTGTGTGGTGTTTCACTGTGGAGTGTTTCCATATTCTGTCAGCGCCATTCAGTGATGGGATTGTTTTTTTTTTCACAGGCCGGCTGTTCCCGGCCATAATGCTGGCTGAACAAAACTGTGTGGGGACAATTCCTGCCACTTGTTCTGTGGCATGTTTGCATTAAATCTGGTCTAAACACAAAAATTGTACTGACTCTCTCTGCAAATTTCCCATTTGACTTCCTTAAATAAGCAACATTCATGACTATCTCGTATAAGGAATGCCTTGTGAAAGAATTGTCTGTCTTTACCAAATCAGATTTCAAACAGATACGGGAAGGTTGGCATTCAGATGGACTCAGATTCTTCCATAAAGTCACAATGGAGACTTTTAATTTACAAGCTGCCATTAAGGGATCAGCCGCATTCACAGTACCTGAAAGCAATACTCGAGTGTTAAGGCACCTGGAACTGGTGGCCGCATTTCTGAAACCAGCCACTTGCATCCACTGGGTTGAGGTTTTGAACACCAGTGTGGCTGTATGGCTGACCAGCTCTTGTGCTGAGCTGGTTTTTGGGAACTGCAGGTGCCTTGAAGCAGGGAGTAGCTGTGAGCATAACTGGAGGCAGACTGTGTTATGCCTCTGTGCCGTGCCTCTGTTTTGCCAGCTGTGGCCAGGGACAAAAATCACAGTCACTTCTTTATATGTGCCTCAATGACAAGTGCTCTGGTAGAACCAGGCATTAGGGCTAAGAGAAATACCCTATCTGTATTCCACTGTTAGGCTGGTAACACTGCTAAACAACCACCCCCTTCACACACGTGCACCCACCCAAATAGCTCCGCAAACTTATGATGTTTTCTGACACTAACCTAAATAGGGGATAGAAACAACCTGCTCTGTGCAACAGAATAGAGGGATTTCCATTTTCTCCAAATCATATAGTCTACCTTCATTGCTTTCCTGCAATAATATATGGCGTTGGCTTTGCATGAATAATTCAGGGCAGTAAAATGATAAAGTTATCAACAAAAGATGGCTTACAGTGATTATTTAATGCATTTCATAGATATTTCAAAGACGAAACGATATATCTGCAGGTGGAATGTGAAATACTACATTGAGAATGCGTACAAATGTATTAAGTCTATTACAGGGTAGAGGGAAAATAAGACTCAGCTGAAGATAGTGAATAAAACATTTTTATATTCGCTGAATGCATGCTATCTTCTATTAAATAATGAACAAAAGATCTTTGCAAAATTCAGCTAATCTTGTGTGCAATAGGTACACTTTATTTTACGAAAAGGAACGGGAAGACTTGAAGATACAGAACTCTTTTCTAGTGGGCTGGTTAACGAATGTGGCGGTATGTATGCAGCAGTAGTGTATAAAGAGGCAGACATGATGCGTAGGCTACATATATCAGAGGGTGCTAGAAAGCATGCCCTGCATGCGAAAGCTCTTCTTTCTTTGTCCCCCTCACTCCCTCAGTCTCCATGCACTGCCTGGTGTGGGAGAGGTGACCCCAAGTAGCAAATGAAGGCAGGTGAAAAACAAACCATGAAAAGCTTTTGGGCTGCAGTAGTGTTTTGTGCTACCTCTCAGGCCCAAGCTAGTGCTAGAACCAAAGAAACTGAAGGGAACAGCTTCTTCAGAACAAAACTCAGTGGCTACGGAAATCTCCTGATGGCTCCAGCGGTGCTGACAAATGTGAGCGATGGGGTGAAGAGCAGCCCACGTTTCTACAGGTCCCCAGTTCCCAGAGTGGAGCAGGCCTGTTTGCGTCACTGGGAAGGCAAGGAGCCTCCTCATACTGCAAAGCAGGATGGCCATCTCCTCTGCTGCTCTTGCAAGCCAGCCACCAGGAAAACAGGCAAACCAAGAAGTTTTACCTGGGAATCTTCCTGCATGCTGAATTCTCACTTCTGCCCCTTCCCATCAAGGAAGGTAATTTTCCCTTTCAGTGTCCTGATGTAAGGACTTGGAGAATCGAGGAACACAGGGATGTGCATTTGGAGAATTGCCTGAGGCTCTCGGCAACTTGCATGTTCAGCCTCTGCTGTGGAGGCTCAAAGGACCTCGGTGTGTGCCTATCCCTGCTCTGCACAGTCCACTCGGGAGGCAGTATGAGCACAGCTCATGAGAGCTGCCAACTTTGCAGCCCAGACCTTGAGAACTGCTTGACCAGAGACCATGGCTTACCAGCTGCTCTGGAGAACAAAGACTGTGAAGATGGAGGCTTCGAATTTTTAGGGACAGGTCTCAAGTCACTCTTTAAGTCTAGATCATAGTTTGCTTTATGGAAATCACTTATCCATGCATTAAAGTTCTCTGTGTCTTATTTACCCTTCAGACACGCAAGAACTGCTAGAGATCTGCCTCTGAAATAAGTTGATGAATTTTCTTGTATTAAGTAAATTGGCTTGTTAAATACATCTCGCTCCCCTTTTTCTTTTATTTTTTTTTCATTCCTCCCCATTCAAAGCAAGTTAAAGAGGAATCTTCACTCCTTAATGTTAGAGAAAAAGAAAAAAATTCTTGACTTAATGGTCCTGTCTCTTTTTCCTCCCCATTCTATTACCCTTTACACTATTCATTTACCTCTTCACTATTAAAATAACTATCTGATGGTGGTATTACTTGCCACTTGTGAAGTGATATAAATATGGTAAGTGGAGTGTGACAGATGAATTCCATAATTTGAAAACCTGCTAGCTATGAGGTAGCAAGCACTGCCTTTTTCTGTCTTTATTGACTATTAAAGCTTCATTTTGCAGTGCATACTGTTCCAGAGACATGGCTTTCCATGCAAAAAAAGTCTTGATTTTTTTTCTGAAATCCAAAAATCTTCCCTTCTGAGTTCAGGTGGCCTGTGTAATATTTGGGTCATTTTTTTTCAGGCCAGAAAAAATATTTGGGTTTGTTAATAAAATGGCTTTTCTCCAGCTTCTTAGAATGTAATTTATTTATTTTTTAATAGGTAAACTAAAACCTTTCTTATTAATAGCAGTGCATGCAAGTGCCATTGGCATTCTTTCAGTAAAGCCGTGCCAAAGCTGTTGCTGGCCAGGATGTGACAACACGGAGGAAGAAATCTGAGGTTGTATGAATCCATCTGTCCGAGTGATCCTGATGGGAAATCTGACCACAAATCCCTCTTAATTCCTTTCTGTGATTGCTTTCTGCTCTAATTGCTTTGTAAAAAGACAGAATGATTGTCTTTTCGATAAGCTGACATACTTTTTAGATTGAAACTCTAAAGTGTTTTCCTTTGGTGGAGGCTTCCACTTTAATGGACCAGGAGTGCTTACAAACTCACTTAGCTCGTTGGATTTTGGCTCAGTTCAGTTCAGCAACAAACAGCTGAGGAGTAACTTTATTACACATGTGCTGTATGGCAGGGGAACATTGTTTTGCCAATATCTATACTTACTGTGAAATATGTTATTTTAAAGAGGGAAGGCTAGGATTTATTCTCATAGTAAAGATAATTGTATTTGTCTCTCATTCAGCAACTTTCATGAACTTTAATAAACATGAATTAAACCTCACCTGACCACTTACTCTGCAAGCAAAATGATAAATAACCATCTTTAAAAATCAGCTTTCAAAATAGGTACAGTTGCTGATTACCTGCAGCTTGACTGGATCCCTGCCTACCTTTGCTGAGAAGTCTGCTAATACCCAAATTTAGGCCACACAGTGACTAAAGCAGATCAGAAAGCATATCTTGCATTCCTTGCAATTTTCTCTTGGTGGACATCGTGAAGGATATTCAGAGAGCCCAAGCTGAGGCAAACAACTCCACAGAAAAGAGAGTGGTTTTTATCCAGGCCTGATTTAGGTGCTTTGATTTACCTTCTGTCCACTGATGATGTATGTAGGAAAGGTACAAAAACCAGTTTCCTGTGCTGAATGGTGTGTATAGCCATATTTCATCCATTTCTAGGCTAAAATCATCTGAACAAGACAACAGCTAAACCAAAATCTCTCTAAACCTTTTACCCCCCAAATATGTTACTATCTAAGTTTCAAAATATTTCATGTTTTAAGGGGGCTTCATTCAGATACTTTCAGTCAAGCAAAAAAATACGCTCATGTTATTCAACCAAATGCAAATTTCTTCTGGCTGCTGCAAAGAGTTTCATTTCGGTTTGTGCTGTTTCTCAGCTCAGCCTCCAGGTCATCGTCCACTGCGCCCCCTGAGGCCTTCAGTTTTTGGTAAGCTCCCTCTGGCCAAACGCCCAGTCCATGCTAATGCACTTGCTGTGATTTTCAAAGTTCTGCCCAGATGGTCTTTTCCTCTGGAATAGTTTGCGATGCTCAATCTTCCATTTTCCTCAGGGGAGAAATATATAATTTAATTTGTGGGTTTCTTGCTAATGACTTCCTGCTTGTTCTGTTGTTTTTAAGTAGCTACAGATGCTTCACTGGCACTTTTATATTGTCCTATATTGTTTCCATCAGTTGCTGGATTTCAGGAGGGAGACATGTAAACTCTGCTTGAGTTTTGTTGAGACAAAGCTGACAGAGCTATTGAGGCACATGCTGCTGCTGAAGATTTTGCCTTTTTGGGTTGCATTTTGCAGTAGAGAGCTGGAAAAATATATCCGTGTGAGAAACCACTGATACTGAAATGCTTGTCTCTCAAAGTCTAAAGAGCATCAAGTGGGAAACCATTAACTTTTAGCTCAGAACTTGCCCTTTAGCAATACATGGAACATTATTAAAACAACATTTGAGGATTTTGCTGCCGAAGATGTCTGACTACTTCGTTATCAGCATCTCAGCAGTGCTAACTTAAGGCACGGGCCTGAGGAGCTCAGCCTGTCTCCTGATCCAACAGACTCGTGGCCCGGTGCGGCGTGCCGGTGGCAACGAGTCCAGCCTGCACGTCAGCCACAGCAGGGGACCTGCCAAGCTCCGTGCCTAACAGTCCTGGGGCCTCTGCTGCTCTTGAGAGAACCTTTTGCTTTGTTCAGGAGTGTTTTAAGAAGGTGTGCTGCAGTAGTTAGCATATAATAACAGAAATTATAAAAGCAGAACAAGCAGAAATTATTTCATCGTCACCTTCTGGTAAGCTGTGCAAAAGCGAGACAGAAGGTTGCTAGGTTCCTGTTCTGACAGATTCTTTTTTACCCTTTAGTGCTACAGCTAGTTGAAAACAAGAATTTTTTTTAGGAGAAACTTAAAGAGAAACTTCTTTTTTTGGCTCTATTCATTAAAGATGTATTTTTTATTCTGGCTGAAGAATCAAGTATTTAAATTTAAATGGGTGTTAGTCTGCTAAGGGAGTGCTCTGAAAGAAATATTTCAAGGTGGATTTTGTGGTTCCCTCTATGTAGGTAGTCCTGTGCTTAGCTTGCAACAAGCTGACACCACTGGTCAGCCTGCTTTGTTGTTAATGCTATGAATTTGGAGAAAAGCCATGCATTCAAATTTTCATTAGAAACAGAAGACTTTGCAACATGTCCTTTTTTGTTATTACTTAACCTGTAGACACCAACAATTCACACTGCAGCTGGGTGCTCTAATAGCTAAACCTACAAAGAAAAACTGCAACAGTGATCAAGTCTCTTTAGTAGTTATTTTCCGTCTCTGTTTTTGGCTGTTGGATGCAAAATTAGTGTGCTTTCTTTTTTTTTTTTTTGTTTAGAACGCAATGAAATGTCCAATTCCTCTGTATGAAACAGCAGCAATAACAAAGCAGGTACTTTATCTGCAAAGAAACTTGCAGGCACAGCCAGTTCCTCTTGGGGCTGACATAACGCCAAGAGCAAATGGGATGGACTCGGATACAGCAGCTGTGACGCTTGTACGTGGTTTGCTCTTGGAGAAAAGTTGCAGCAGAAAGCAAATTGGAGCAGGGTCTTTTGTATGGCAGTGATGACCACAGTTGCCTGCAGCTCTGGAGAGAGAGAAAAAGAGGCTGTGAAGGTACAGTGTGGCTGTCACTCGTGCACAGCGAGTAACCCTGGTCAACTCACACCTCCCAGTGAGCACAACAGAACAGTATGCAAGGATTATGTCTATATACGTTTGCAGCACTATATGGTTTGCTAAATGCCTGACAGCTTCAAGTGCTGGACATATGGAGAAATAGCTGATGGTCAGGAAAGAAAAAGCAAAGCTGTACCTCATTGTTTTTTAGACAGAACACAGGACCAATTATTTATTAAGGCTGTATAGCAAGTCTAGCAACCTGACCGGTGGGGGAGGGTCCTTAAATGCAGACATACTCCAGTCTTCTGCTGTTAAATAGCACAGGTATGCCAGGGTTCTTGGAGAGTTTCCCTATCTGTAAAAAAAAAAAAAATAAAAGAATTTATGAATCTTATCAGCTTGTGGAAATAGTGATAATTGCACCAAGTCCCACTAGGCAACTCTGGGTTTTCCCTTTCCACTGCAATTCCTTCATTTCACCCTTATGAATAATCAGCGCCTTCAGCCTTTCAGAGCACTTCCTGCAATTGGGTGGGACATTTTTTCTACTCAAGGGCTTTTTTTTTTTTACAGCATTTTTGAAGCTGTAACATAAAGGGCTGGTGAAGCATGCTGCTATTTTACCTGTAATCCTTAATCCTGCAGTACTGCTTCCCAGACTGCTAAATGTCACAGCTCTCCTTGTCACATCTATCTGCATGACCTTGCCTCCAGGATGGCTATGGAAATTGCAGAAATGCTTTACAGAGACAGTTGTCAGCCTACAAAAAGCATCGGGCTTTTTTTTTTAAAAAAACGAAAGATAATTCTGACAGCTGGATGTAGCCACACGGCAGTTGTCCTGACATTGTGTGCAAGCTGGTCACAGTCATTCTTGACTAGGAGCTGTTAAACTGGAACTCAGGCTCCAGAGGTGTTGAATGACATGCTGTTGTCCTAATGTGTCAAGCAACAAGTGCTGTCTTTTGGCAGCCTGAGCTTACATATCGGTTCCTGTCAAGATTTTAGAGTCTGCTATGGCAACCGTCTGCTTTGGCTTTGCTTGTCCTCAGAGCCAAACCACTTACCGCTGAGTTATCACATGCTAACTAATATAAGCAGCAAGACTCTCTCCTTTCTGATTTGCTACAGGACAAGGGAAGCCTGTGCATCACAAACTTCATACAAATTAGTGCATTCTTCCCTGCCAACTGTGCTGTACAAAAGCAAATTTTTTTACTTTAAAACGCTTCTGTGCCAGTGTTGCTGTGATAAAACAAAGCGTGAATAAATTGGAATGTGCCAAGAGCAGAGAGCCAGGTGGAAAATGCTTTCTTCACTAAGGAATATAAATGTTTCACGGGAAGCCACAAAAGCACTTCTGGAGCTAACAGTACCATACTTTCTTGGAGCTTAGATTTAAGTTCTTACCAACTCGTGCAAGGTTCTGTGCGGTATAACGCCATTACACAGATGAAATGTTTGTGTGTACCCTTCTTTCTAGTGGTTAACAATGGAAGCGAGGGAAGGCCTGGAACTCACCCAGCCTCCATCCTCATGTGTGTGGCAGGATGCCCTGACACATCAAGTGTGCCCTGACAATGTGCCCTGATGCTGGCATCCTGCCACACACAAGTGGATTGAGTCGACTTGATATCTATGGGCAGCTCACTTTCCCTATGGGTCAGTCCTGTTTTCTCCTCAGAGTACAAACTTTTGGCATGGAGCATGAGAGCACAGGACAGATCCTAAAAAGGACCCAAGCGCTGCCCCATTCAGCTCTGAGGCAGGCAGGTCCTGGGGAGGTAATCAGAGCCCAGCATCGAGATACCTGGGAACCCTGTACCTTGTGTAGGGCACGCAGGTGTCCCAGCCTGGGGTGCTTATCTGGATCTTGCCCTTTGAAGTTGTACAATGACTTAAAAGCCTGATTTTCTGGGTGTTCTCCAAGAAGAGAGAGGTAAGAGGCAAGCCTTTCTAAGCCTGCTTTCTGGAGCCTTATCATGTTTAGGTATGAGCAAAAGAGCCAGTTTGCTCAACTAGCTGGTCAGAGCACCAGTTCTCACGATTCAGCCTGGCCAACACTGGATGTGCCACTGGGTTAGCTACCACTTGCCATGATTCTGTCAGTATCCTCTGGTCTGGCTGGATATCCTGACAAAAGGCAGGTCTTATTTCAGGCTACGCGATGGCTCCAGGTGCTGTGAGGATGGCAGATTTGATGAGGCGGTAATCTTGAGCACATGATTCTGCCAAATTGGAGGCAGTAAGTCAGTGGCATTTTCACCTAAACCTACTGCGAGCAGAACTGTCTGGCTGAGCACTGCTTCCCATGCTGGACCAGACCCCAGTCCTGGCAGAGAAATGATCTGTTCTCAGGTGAAGCTCCTTTCTGCTTCTGAAGTATAAATAAAGAATAGGTTTCTTGTAGTGTCTGAAATATGACAGATTTCCTGTACCGTTTTAAAAAAAAATTAGTGAGGAGACTTTGTTCTCTGATATAGCCTTGGCAGAAATAATGATCAAAACATTTTGGGGCTGGTTAGCTCGGTCGGTTAGAGCATGGTGCTGATAACACCAAGGTCATGTGTTCAATCCCCATTTGGTCCCCATGTGTTGCCTGATCTAGTTGAGAGGCATCCCTGCCCATGACAGGGAGGTTGGATTAAATGATCTCTAAGGTCCCTTCCAGCCTAGGCCATGCTATGATTCTATGAAACAGAAGGCATTAACTAGCCCAGGACAATACCCAAATTGGTGTAGGGTCACTTCTTCATAGGGGTCGTTACTGAGAATGGTAGTAGTCTAGGGACAGATGATTTAGCTGTATAGGCAGAAGAGTCTAAACAGAAGAAAGAATTAGAAAAAAATATGAGTATTTCAATCTGATGAGCACATCTGCCTTTGTTTTTTAATTTTGCTGCATGGAAACATTTTTCCAAACATTTCAAGCTCAAAGAAACCTGGCACTGAATTACAGCACTAATGAAATAAATAAAATAATCTTTTGTTCACTTGCCTAATTCCAAGTTTTCAGGAATTCTGCTGCTTCTTAAAATCATCCTTCTTTTGGAGAAAACTGTCACAAGAATACTTTTTAGTGACAAAAAGAATGTAAAAAAGGATTAATCATATTTCTTTTAGCTAAAGAATAATTTTTGGGCTGAGCTTGAATATTAAAAATGTCATACTAAATGGCAACTTTTCTGAAAACTTGAAAGTTTGTGAAAAAAGGAGGTTATGCTGACAGATGTTTCAGAAACCTAATTAATGAAGCCCTGAAATGAAAAAGACCGAGAACAATTTGGCCTCTTGTATGAGAAGAAATAACACATAACATTTCAAAAGTTATAAAAGACCAATCACCCCAAGAACTTCAGACAAAAAAGGAGGATTGTAAAACAGAAGGTAGGTTTTTTTCTTGTCATTGTAAATTTTTTTAAACATATCTCTGGATAGAACTGTCTGGAAGATCATGATTATATTTTGTGACAATTACTTAGGTTTCAGGATTTTCATACATTCTTCATTAACAAAAAAACCCTTTTAAATACTTTTATGTTGAAAGAGCTCCTCTTGAAATCTGTAGGTGTTCTACTCAAGGTTGTTCTTCCCTCTTACTGATCAGAAATTATTAGAGAGACCAGATTGTTCCAAATCTCATAATCTTGTCATCCAAATGAGTAAACCTTTCTAAGTGCGTCAATGAAAACTGCATATTTGAACAACATTTTGTTTTTCTGAAACTATTCCAAGTGACTCCAACTTCATCTTGGACGTAATAGTTTTGCACAAAAGAAAGATGCATTTAATCTCAGCTGTAAGGGCATGGATTTGCCAGTTCTGTACTGCTGTCATTTGTGAAAAATGGCTTTGCCTTACTGTGTTTCTTTTCATCATCCTTGCTTAGTGGCTGATCAGCTTCCGATAATGTGGTTACTTGATCTTACCCTGTGAAATTACAATCCATTATCTCATCAGGATGTGTTCCTGGAGGGGGATTTTAAAAATGCTGTCAGTAATACACATACTCAGTTGAAATTAAGTGAGGACATGAAGTAAGCTTACACAGCTGCAAAGTAGAGGGTATCAGCACCTGTCCTTCATTAATCCACTCAGTCCGCTCTAGACTGTGAAGTGGCATGATGACATACAGCCACAATGAAATACATGGAAACTTTCTCTCTGTCTGTTCTTTGAGGACTTCCATCTGCCTAGATGCTGTCTTGTTCCTTGCTTTGCTGCTTGGCATGAATATGGGTGCTGAGATTGGCGGCGAGCTCATCACAGTGCCTTTCCTCAAATAAGCACATTAATGGCTCAAATGGCACATTACAGTGGACAAATCCTGTTGTGAAACCCTGAAATGAAGCTGAACATTTGGAAGCAAGTTCCTAGCCTTTGTTGATTGAGGTGCCTTTTTATTAGGCAGAATTGATGATGCAATAAGGGGACTTCATGACATATAAGGGCCAATGTGTCGAAAAACTTGTTGCTGTTAAAAGGCAAAGGTTTCTTAAGGAGATGCTAAAGGATGAGTGCAATGCTTTTAAAATTCTGCAGGTAAAGGTCAGTAGAATTTTCCTGAAAAGCAGTTCTTGAACAAGTCTGAGTGACATTTCTTTGTCTCCAAGAAACAATGGGGTGTAAAGCATATTGTCTGTGAAAGGACTTAAACTGAACAGTATTGATCTCCCTGTATGACTATCTGCAAAATACCAAGACTGGCTTAAAAATCATAGGCTCTTGTTTTGAAAAGTATTTTTGTTTCTAGACCTGTTGAGGTCAAGTTTTCAATCATTTCTTTATGTTTCTAAGGGCTATGCATTTACCCAAGTGAAAAAGAATAACAAAATACACAAAAAACCATGCATTTCCCATAGTTATGTACTTCCAAATGCCATGTATTTAGGGGAAAAGACCATTAGTCTCAAGTAATGGGAGTTAATAACACCAAGAATAGCACAATTTCACTGATTTAATTTAAACGAGAACTGAAAATTCTGAGCTGCACATCTGTAAATATGCTGTTTATTGACAATAACATTAAAAAAACTGATCAAGCAGGTCACCTAGAAATATTTCTATGGGCCTCTTCGTCACCAGGAGCATCTCCTCAAGCTTATTCTATGCTGCAGTCCCACAGCTGTCTTTTACAATATATCCTGACTGTCATCAGATTTGAGCTCTGCATCATGCTGTACTTATTTTGGTAGAGAAGTGGGTGTGTGTTTGTGTGTGATAGGGGCTGAGGGTGGAGGTTTCACTTTGTACTTCTTGCAGATAGAGTTACTGTGCCTGTTCATTGGTTTGATGATTTCTCTTACATCTCTTGTGGATATCTCTGGGGGATAAAATAAGCGTCGGCTTTCGATTTGATTTGCACTGTGAATTCACTTCTAATTGGCACCACCTACACCAAAGGTTAAAGTCAATATTTTCAGTTTTCAAAGCCAGAAGCATAAAGGCAGGCTACCAGAGGGAGATATTAAACAGCTGGCAAAACTCCATTGCTGTGATAGTCAGTGGTAAAAACTTCTCCTGCGGTGACGAAATGGGCACTGGAGATCTCTGGGCCCTGCTTTGCAAGCTCCCTTCTCACAGCCTCTGAAGGACGTGGCCCGACGCTTGCAGCTTTTGGCTGTGCAATGTTTCCATTGCGCAGCTCGCAGGGTCGGCAAGGCTGTTATCTTTTGCTGAGGAGCCCTGCCAGTACAGCTGAAGGGGAGACACATGGGTATATATCACTTTTGCCCTGTCCATTAGATGAGGTCTAGCTCGGACTTCGGCATTATTCAAAATGGCTTTAGGATTGTTTTGTGCATGCTTTAAATTGATTTTGAGGCTGCTAAGGTAGGCATATGCCGGTGAGGAGATCCCAAGGTGCACACAAGTGTGTTATTGGTTTGTTTTTCTTTTTACCATCGTCTTTAAAGACTGGGAATAACAATATTGAATTCCATGTACTATACACTGCGATCTTAGATCTGTGTTCTTAATTTCTGACATCTGGGCTCACATACTTAAATTTCTAGCATGCTTCAGAAATGCATTCTACTTATTACTAATATAATATGGATAACAGAATCAAACCAAATATTTAAAAGCATTAACTCCCAAAATAATCTTAAACTCAGCCAGATGAAGCTGGGAGCCAGACAAATTATCGTTAATGTTTTTCCAAATGAGTCCGTTGTCTCAAGTTCTTAAATCCGTCCTTGGACAGCTCAGTAAAAGGAGACTGAATGCATAGCTACACTCAAAAACATTAAATCCAAGACTGAAATGGGGAGACAAATCCAAGATTGAAATGGGGAGATGTGGAGCAGCGCTGATTAGATCACACGCAGTACCAGGCGTATGGCCACACAGCTACTAAACACGGGTGGTGAGGCCATGAGGCAGGGTTTGTACCACGTATTAGTTCAGTCCTCCTTTAGCAAGGGGATCTCACTGCTTGTTTGCAATGCAATTGAGCACTTGGACCCAGCATGTCTTTACCTACCAAAAATGTCCCTTATAATCTCCAAAAATCTCCAAAAATCTCCAAAAAGGGGACATAGAAGTGAGTACTGGGAGTGACCTTGGGAATCCACTCTGCTTTCAGCTGTATGACCTACTGTACCAAACCCCAACATGCTTTGGGTTCTGGAGTCGTTTCTTGGGGGGCATTGTTTGTGTTCTTTGGTGTCACAAAACCAGTAGGAAATGAATAACCCTGCTTCCACCAAGCATTCTGAGTGCATGGGATGAAAATTCAGTGTGTGAAGGGACTGAAAGAGGTGACTCTGCTGCTAACTTAAGAGTTGACAATCCGTGAACTGAAAGATGGCCATTTCTAAGGAGAAGGGGAAGCACAAAACACGACCAAAGATGAAAAAGAACTTCAGAAGCGCCTTAAGGCCTCAGCTGAGATCTTGTGAAATCTTTTTGTGTCAGTCTGTCTGCAAAACACAAGGTGCAAGAGAGCCTCACGCAGAAAAGGCATGTGGAATGTGGACTGGAAAAGCAGGAAAACCAGCAGTTCCCTAACACCTCACAGGCAATCAGCGTCATGAGCAGAAACTGAATGCTGAGCCTTAGTTCCTGCTCAGCACTTTGTTACCTATTTTGTCATGATCTGTACAGGTTGATGCTTGTTTCAAGATATTACATTAGAGGGGTGGAAAAAGTCCGCTACTGGTGTCACATTTCATGTGTGTGATTGTTCAGAACTTAAGCACACACATAACTTGATCTAGCATGGATTATTCCATCAACAGCAACTAGATAACTCATACACATAACGATGAGCGTGTTTGTGAGTGTCTTTGGGAGAGGAGCTTTAGTTTGGAAATTGCCTTCCTTTGGGAGTCCTCCTCACTCTCATTTTTAATTCTTGCAACAACTTATCAATTAGCTTCTACATCGTTTCAGAGAGCTTCTTGTCATGTGTCACTAGATAAGATGTGATGACGACTAAATTTTCTGCAAGTTCTGTTAAGTCCTGTGCTCTTCCCAACCTGCCTGCTAGTGTGTGGTCACTTTTATCTTGTGGATTTTTTTTTTTTCACTTAATTATATATCCTCAGTGTTAGAAACTTATTTGACTTTGTAATAACGATTGTAGTTTTCCTGAGGTTTTACCATGTAGAAATGTGTTCAGAACTTACTCTGCATCGCCACAGGAAAGAGCTGTCTGCAGAAGTCTGTGGCACCCTTCTAACACTGTAATCCTACGCAGCCCAGGGAAACTGATGGAGAATCTCAGGATGGAAAAGTGCTGCTAGTTCCCATAACAGAGTCATACAAGGAAAAATGAAGTTTATATAAAGCTTGGAAAGCCCTTCAAGAGAAAATCTGTTGTTTTAAGTAATGCTTATCTTTACCATAGAGGCTACTTTTGTTTTGCTGCAGAATTTCATTGTGAAAATTAATTGTCAGGAAAGAATAAGACAGTTGTATAATGATCCAAGCCCTGAATTAGTGTCTTTATAGTTATAATTTCCTTTATTTCTGGTGATTTTCCCTGGCAGAGCTGCAAGGAAAGCTCTACCCCATTAAATAACAGAAAGTCCACACTACTAAATACAAGCAAGTATGAGCTCCTCTTTATATTTGCAAGCAAACTCTACATTTTGCTGATGAACTCCTGGCATTTTGTTAGTAACTATTTCTAGAATAGATAACGTCTGATACAATTTTGTAGACACATACTAAGGGTGCACAGATACATACACACTTACCTATATGTATGCGTGGACACTTTAAACATCTGTCTCTGTAGATAACATGTCAATAGATAACAAGTGGAGTTTGCTGCATTCGTTCCTGACTCCTATGGGGCTCTGGAATTTCAGGATCTGCCTTCTAATAGGGAATGTCTAGATGTGTTGTTTCAAATGCTGGTTTAAGTAAAAAAAAAAAATAAATAAAAAGCAGCAGCAATACAGCACATCACAATGGCAGGTTAAATATAGACATGGATTACAGAGCCATTTTTTTCACTCCTGCTAAATAAGAGAGTACTCTTAAAATGGAACGCCACTTGACCTTTCGTGTCTCATCAGTCTGTGATTGTATTTAACTGAGGCAGGGAGGAAACATTTTCCCCTGGAACTCTCCCCTGTTGATATGACGATCGCCGCTGCTGGGTCACACCATGCACAGGAGCCAGACACCCAGCACTCCAGAACACCAGAGGGATCTTGCAGCCCATGAAGGAGCTCCGTCCATGTCCCACAATGACACGCGCCCTCTTTTCAACTTCTCACAGCTTGGGCTCTCTGCTGGCCATCCTAAACCAGCCCCAGCGCTCAAACATTCAAAAATCACTTACTTTGAAGTGGAAATTCTCGATGTGCAAAGCAAGAAGCAGATCTGCATCGTGGACAAGGTGAGTGTTACGCCAGCACGCTGGGGACGTGCCTGGTTCACACGTTGCAGGTTCAGGGACTCTATTTCCACTCTGTTGTGGTCTTATTCTGTAACAGAAATACTTCCATTATTTTCTCTGGGACATACTAAGAACTTCTTGTTAGTCACAATCCTTGGCTGTTTTTCTCCAGGATTTTTACAGATCCAACTCTGGCTTCTTTTAGATCTCCTGACTGCTCTCTGGACTCAAGATACATCCTTATGATGTCTGTGAACACTTAGATTACAGTGTTAATTTCAAAGCACAATTCTTAAATGTCTGCTTCAGAATGGATATTTAGTTGTAATACATTCGTAAAGCTCAGCATCTCTCCAATGCTGTGGGTTCTTGTTTGTATCTAAATGTACTCAGCTGCACCCTACTTAGCAGATTGGGCAGGAATCTGGCAATTGTTAATTATTTTTTTTTATTTTTAAACAAAGGGTCTTAGCTAAAAGAACCGTTGCTTTTTTAATAATGTGAATCAAAAAATATAAATCACAGTCAATTGTATAAGTAAGGTGAGAGGACTGGGTAGGAAGGAAGTTTACAACACAGTAAACAACAGCTGAAAACTTGCTTCATAAATATTTTCTTCACAGTTTCTGTGATTCATTGTCCCTCAGCACTAGAGCTGGTCTCTTGCGTGCCATGAAGATGGGAATCCTAATCTATTTAGACTGTAGGATTTTTCAGCAACATAGTAGAGTTTTGAGACTTACTGTTTTGCTAGAAGAAAAAAGTAAACATAAAAAAACCCCTTATCCTCACTGGCAACATCTGGAACTGGTGGATAAGTGTGTTTCAAATGTTCAATTTAATGCCTTTGAAATGCACAGGATGGAATACTACCGGATTTATACTGTTCTTGATAATTTAAAGGACGTTTTTGCAATTTGTATGCCTAATTACAAGTAAATGTCTCATTTTTTTCATACTTAATTTTTCTGATTTTTTTTTTTTTAATCTAGCCAAAGGGGAAATGTGCATAAAATGATCAAGCAAATATGATGACTATTAATACCAGTTCTAATGATACTGTTATCATTACTTAATAAGTGATATTTATACAGTTATTAAAAGGGGTTATCTAAATACTATACTGAATACGGGTTTGATCCAAAAAAGAACTGAGTCTGTTTCTTATCTTAAGCTTTTCTATACTGTCATTAGAAGAAATACTTTAGCAGAAACAGAATTGGCGAATAGCCACGTTTCAGGAATCCTTGCATGGTGCATGGAAGAACTGTTGTCTGCTGGGACAATATCAGAGCTGCATTTAATCTTTATTCTGAAATTTGATGAGCCTGAACATTTTCCACACCTTCTCCAAACTGCCCTTATAGTGATGGAAAGAGAGTTACAAGTGGTGATTGCAAAGTACTCTCTATACAGGGGTAAAATACACAAAGAGGAGCCATAGCCGCTGTAAACTGAAAGTTTCTGCTCAGAAATATATGTTCAATTTACATGGCCAGAGCCAGCAGCATGAAGCTTTTATTATTATTAGGGTTTCTCTTGGCACAGTACCGAGGGATTGGTGCAAGTATAGTGCAGGGCTGAGGTTTCCCACTCTGCTTAAAGAATTCACCTGACTAAGTCCCTTAATTTGCTGTGATGATCCCTTCCTAAGTCTACCCTGAAAGTACAGGAGTTCCTCACTTCTGTGAACACTTTTTAGTATTGATGAACTTCATTTCAGTTGGTTATTAGAGTGAGCAAGAGACCATTTTACTGGATTATGCATAATCTTCTGCTTAATTAAATATAACGTTGATACAGACCCAACATGACACTTCTAATGCCTGTTTTCTGTTTGTAAGATAATGATGATTAGCTTCATTTCTTAGGGTTGCCTCTAATTATTACTTGTCAGGATTTATAACAGGAGAGAATGGGAATCATAGATGTTAAAATGTAGGTATTTACAATCTTATTGCATATTGTTAGTAGTTTAGACTATTATGATTTAGCAAATACATTTGTAATAGTCTCATATTAATAAATCAGAATCATAGAACACTTTGGGTTGGAAGGGACCTTTGAAGGTCATCTAGTCTAACCCCAATCCCAAGGGACAAACTAGATTACAATGGCAGAGAGAAGACCCCTTTCCCTCTCCGCCTAAAAGAAACTCAGGAAGAGTGATTAGATTATTAACATAATGTGGTTAAATGCCAGTTACTCCTTCCAGAGGGTTAGTTTCTAGAGAGTCTCTCACATATACATATGAATCCTATTGAGATTAGTGGAAACTCTGTAAAGTCTGCAAAATGATGATACATCTAACTAGTTTTGGTACTTAGAAAGCAAAGATGTCTTGTGCTTAAATGCAGTGTCAGGGATTTAGAAGAGGTGTGTTCAGCTGTGTGATCTTGAGCAATCAGTTGACATCAAAAGGCTTGTGATCCAGCCTAAGTAACTGTGAATTAATTCTCCATCTGTAAAATGAAAACATCATTATTTTCTTTGGCTTTCTTACCTATCCTACACTTTGGGGAAGGATCAGTCACTTATATTAAGTGAACTGAATATACTATAAGGTCTTGATTGTCTTTAAGATTGTCTTAAATTAACAGAATAAATACATATTTGCCTGGTTTTTAAGCCTGTAAAATACATTCATATCATACTGCAGGCTTTTCTGCAGTCAGGAAAAATATTGAAAGAAAGTAGTAGAAGAGGAAAACCCCAGACATTTTGTTCCATAGTCATCCCCTTCAGGAGCTGGATCTTGAAGAAAAATACCCAATCTTACAAAACTTGAAGTAAATTCACAAGAGTCAGGAACATTGGCAGTTCATTTTGCACATGCATACTTTGAGCATAAAATTCTTTATGAGAATATCATTTATTTAATATTGTCAACCTGCTCTGGGGACTTTCTCTGCTATGGATATAATATTATACAAGAAAGTGGTGCACACAAGCTTTTCCAGCAAGTTACGGAAAGAATTTAAAAGAGAAGTAACAGCAGTGTGAGATCTTTTCCCCCAGATTTGCTCTACATACAGAAATTTGTTCTGAGGTGAGATGTCATGGAGAGGAGGCTTCAGATTCTGGGGATGGGGAGAGAAGAGAGAAAACACAAACATGCCTTAACATTTTTTTTTTCCAGTTGTTCTACAAAATGTCCCCAAACTACTGTGGCAGGACAGCAGGCACCAGCAACTTGTAGACAAAAGGGAGCTACCTTTGACAGTTGCAAAAAGGCTTCAGAAAGGAGTTAGCAGGGAAAGCTAATTTAAACCTAGCCTACAACCCCATCCATCTGTCCTTAAAAGCAGTACAGAAGTGGTCAGAGGAGGTCCCAGGGACTGCAGTCACGTGAACAGAGGTATCCACACCCTGATGTGATGGCCTTGATGTGTGTCCATGTGTGTGGGTCAGTTTGAATGACAGTCCTGAGTCTCTTTTCTCTTTCCCTTTCCCTTTCCCTCTCCCTCTCCCTTTCCCTCTCCTTTTCCCTTCCTTTCCTTCTTTCACCCCCTTCCCCGCTGTCCTGCTCCCCGGGGGAGGCAGGCTGGTGTCCTCACACACAGCATGGCTTGATGGGAGGCAGAACATCTTGCCTGATCTGAGGTCCCTCTATGGCCCTGGAGAGGATTTCTCAGAACAGAAATACGTTTACCTGAGCAGGCAAAGGCCTTACAAGAGCTGGTGGCTGAAAGCCACAATTAGGCAAATTTAGCCAAGAAGTTTGGTCTGTATTTTGTCAATCAGTCAAGGGGTGATAGGTAACAACTGGGCATCCTGTGGGTGAATCCTCAGTCTCTTCAACATGCAAATTAACTGAATTTTTAAAAGATGTTCTGTAGTTGAAATGTGAGTCATACAAGTTGCTCGCTCAAGAAGGGGAAGAAGTGTTCAGCAAGAGGTAAATCTCATCTCTGGCCAGTGTGAAGTAGTAGGTGAGTCTAGATGATCAAAAGTCCGTTTTTTTCCCGCACAATTTATTAATTTATATGGATTAAATTAATTTCTGTCAGAGAGGGCATGTAATTAGTGACTTCTTATTAGAAATATTTGCAATGAAAAGGTGTCCCAAAACGTCTAAGGATTTTTGGCTCACATATTACTTTCAAAAAATTGTAGAAAACAACAGAAAACGAAGGAAAATAATTCCTTTTTGTACTTTTTTAACAAATAATCCACATTTTTTCATTGTCAGCTACAACCTACGAAAAATACACAGCTACTCAAAAATTGTTTTACTTGCACATTAGTCCAAAAGCGTGATGTAGGTTAGTTTTAAAGTTATCATTGTGCAGTGATTCGATTTATAAATGCTGTTAAGGCAACTCATAACTGTTTCCCTTATAGCATTCATTGCATAATAAATTTTTCTTCAGATTAACTTGTAGTAAAATGTATTTTCCCACAAACATAGTGCAATATAATTAATTTTGCATGAGTTGCTTTTAAGGCAGAAAATATTACACGATATACTTTCTACAGAATAAATCACCTTTGAGGAAACCAGCAGAGAAAGCTTTTTCCCTGTCAAAAGCCTTAGAGCTCAGTAGTTTTGTGCTCTATGATTTTGCAAGTTAAGCTATAAGCAGAGGTGCAGCTCAGGTTTTGGCTGCTAAACAGTGGCCTTCATTTCCAGAAAATTTCTCAAGGCTCAGAGAAGAGCTCTTCCTTCCTAAGGCATGCAGGAAAGAACCTCTTTTCTCGGTGCGCTGCAAAGATGATGCAAGATACTTCCCTCCTTTTCCTTAAATCAACCCTCCATGCACCAGCGCCCTCTCCCGCTGACGTTTTTTTGAAAAACCCAGTTACTGATAGTTGAATGTTTGTGGTTAGTGATATATACTTTAGGAACTTTTAACTCCATGTTTATGAGTGTAGACACGCCCTGTAATGCCTACAATGAAAATCACAAGTCTTCTTGCTGTTAAATATTACAGAGTATATGTATTACTACATCATTTGTCAAAGATGAATTAGGTTTTATTCTGATTACTCTGAAAGGCTTATCTGTCTTGAAGGAGTTCATAAGCATTTTTCTCTGCAAAGCACTTAAACCAGTAGTGAGCTTGTATCTGCATGCTATGGCTTAACAGTAGAATGGATTTACATGACGTGACAGTAAAATCAAATCCATGCAGAAATGGTATCTCTGGTATCTGAAGTCTGTTACTCTCATCAGTGTGTTTTATCTGTGTCACAGTAAGTGAGGAGCCAAGAATTCGTTTGCATAGTCACCTCTAGCAAAAAAAGAATAACTTCTCACATCATGACGTGGAGGTTGGACATGGCACATTCATTTTAGATGAGCAAATGCAATCATTAAAGTAGGCAGAACGAGGGCAATGCCTTTTACATCAGACTCTCCTCATTTGCTTCATTCTAGGGAGGCAAAGAATTCTTTTCCCACGAAAGAGATTAATATTTTCATTGCCTTGCACAGTCTTTTCCTTTCCCCCCCGCCCCGAACTTAACTCCTCTTGCAATTATAATATTTCACTTCACAGGACTCTATTCTTTCTTGTGGAGAATGATCAGAACCTGTGCACTTCCATAGCGGCCTCATTTCATGCACAGGATTTTTAAGATCATCATCTTTCTTGTTCAAGCAATCTGTTGTTAGAGATATTCTGCCCCTGACACCAAAGATGTCTAAAGGGATTGAATAACCAGATGTATCCCAAGAGGAGGCTTCCATGGTAAAACCACACGTTGATGCTGAGTCCCACAAACTAGAGATTCCCACAGCAACAGGAGTGACAGAACACAGACACAAAACTATTTGTACCTAGACTCATTGCTGTGGAAGCCCTCCCTTTTTACTTCCTTCTGGAAGGAGGATTTCATGGTGTCATGTGTCTTTTACTGTATGTTTTCACAGCATCCAGCACAACAGGGATCTTGTCCATGGTAGGAGGCAGTTCAAGAGAATATATTACATTTACAAACACGTTATAATGTATATGCATCTTCTTGCCCATAAGAATCAAATCTTACACCTGCCCCCAAGTGCTAGAAGTGATGATGGTAGTAGTTTCTTTCTTAGTTATTATTTACACTTGGTAAGGTAGGTAAACATCTTCAAATACGGTTGAAGCAATGCATTACAGTAATTTCTTTCTGCTCTACTAGAAATTCACATCATTTTAGTGTCAATATTGCTACAGATAGTTTCAGATGAAAAGAGGCAACCAGACATGTTAATACCTGCTTGCTCTTTGCTGTCACCATTTTTGTTTCAATATGGCTTTTTAACTGGAATACCTGGAGAAATGGCCTTTGATTTATCTAGAAGAGAAAGACTGGGGAGGGGAGAAGCTGGTAACTTTAGGGTATTTAGCATTTGTAAAGGGATAATTTAATGAACTATAGAAGTTACTACAGAAGACTAATGCTTCAGCTGATACCAATTTCCAAAGATTAGAAGTGCCTTTAAATGACAGGTCTTATACATCTCTTATTTTAGACAGAAAAGTCTAAGCCTAAGGGGAAGAAAGAAAGAGTGAAATACAATAAATTATCCTAAAAATTAAAGGTTGATTTGAAGTTCAGTGAAAACAAGAGAATGAATTCTTGGGACTCCAGTTTTGCTCCAGCTCTTCATGGACAGAAGTTATTCTGGCCAACAGTAAAAGCCAGCTGTTCTACCAGAACAATCGATATTGCCAAAAGTGTATCTGTAGAGACAGATTCCCAGCCAGCGTGAAAATGTCTTCTTTCCCAACAAAATTACAGCATCTTGCCCCAGCTGCACATTTGCCGTATCGCATTAAAGATAATTCACAGATTACTGGAAATTATGAATGTACTGGAACAGTATGAGACCATAGGGAGCTGTAGGTGTTTTATTAGTATAATAGTTAATCAGCACAACCTGTGATGGAAGTTTAGGTGTATAATGGCATCTCATATAGGCATTACTGTAGCATTAAAATACTCCCGCCCATGATTTATTGGTCCATCATAACATGCTTGAGGTACTTTCTGAAATCAGACCTCCAAACCTTCACAAATCACCTGAGCCATGTAGTAATGGATCTATAAATATCTAGCAGTATATATTAATGCTTTCATTATAATGTATCTATGTTTAAGCAATTCTGGATTTTAAAAAGTCCTTAAAATGCAAGCTTTCCTTTCTTTTTTTTTTTTTTTTTAACATTATGTCAGCAGCCCGTGTAGGTACAAAAAGGCAGACATAAACCTCTATATACATTTGATGGAAAAGGGAAGACAAATTTAGAGAGATTTCACAGATAAGTTATATACTTTATCTGTATTAGGTCTAGCAATGAAAATGCAAGCAAAACCCTAAAAAACTCACTTTTTTTTCCTGAAGAGAATTGGTCAAAACTAGTTCTGGGTTTTTGTTGTTTGTTTGTTTGTGGTTGTTTTAAGTGCATATCCCAAACTTTGTTTTCTTTATAAATTGCAGTGAAAAAAAATCGGTCTTGAATTTTTTATGAGGTAGAATTTGTGAAAGATTATATTACAAATTAATTTTGGAATATTTCAATCTGTTATGACAGAATAAATATTTCAAGTGCAATTTATTTTACAATCTAATAGTGCATTTATTTGAATATTGAGTTATTTTCTATGGCATGAGGACTATGTGTTATATTATTTTACACTATCATGATTGATGTGTCATAAAATAATGCAAAAGTAATGGAAGTTCCTCACTGATGAGAAGTAAAAAGAAATGAAAATGACACAACGAAATGAATTTTCAGCATGTTTCTGAAGCAGGATTTAAAAAAAGAAAAAAAAAGAAAAAAAGAAAAACTCCATATTTTCTATTTTATTTTTAAAATTTCAAGACAATACAAATTTACACATCCAAAAAAATTCCATTTCCCTGGCAGAAAAGTGCTGTGACACAAGCTTCCTGGCTGGTTCTGCTGTTAACCTCTCCAGGTGAATACAGCAACCTTACTTGGTTCCCTTTAACAAAAGGTCAAAAGGCATGTGGATACCTCCCCGTTCTAGTGGTACCAGTGCTCAGAAATAGGTGAACATGGTGAATTCTGTAAACTGACAGGTGGCCTCACTCCTTCTGTCTGCTAATGGATTGCTCCCTCTATACTTCCACTCTCATCTTTAGCAGAGGGAGAAAAAGTTCTTTCTGGTGCCTGACACTTTTTCAGGAAGTTTCTTGCAAAAGTTTTAGGTCATATGTACCCAGCTAGCAGTACAAACCTATATAAGATCTTTAGAGACAAACTTGGTTAGTGTAAATTCATGTGATTGCACCCAGCAAGCACATAGTTGTGTGTATTCTTAGATAATTTGACCCATAGTCATTAGAAATATCAGTCAGTTGGATTATCTCATATGCCAAAATTCATGTGACCACATAATAATCTAGGAGATTGCTCCACTCCCCTATACTGGAACTGACCTGAGCTAAAACCACAGTTCTGAACATCTCCAGTTTCTGGAACAACTGGCTAGCCGTTCGGTAGGCAGTTCGCTGCAGTCTACTGAGTAAAATATTAAATTCTATATAAAGCCTTTTTATAGTTTCTGACAATGCTTGTCTACACATAGTTACTTCTATGTCATTTCCACGGTGAGCTCATCTATTTATATCTCTGTGGACATGACCAGCACACTGGTTCACCAAGCTAATTTGAGAGCAGTGTGGGACACGATGGGGGAGGCTACAGTAAAACAGTATCTCATTTTTAATACTGTCTTTGAAAATAAAAAAAAATAAGGAAAAGTAGTCTGATCTAGAAGCCAAATTCACAGAACAAGGAGATCTATTAATAATGTAATTTCTAGTGATACAGCACGGTCCCAAAGCAAGGACAGGGTGAAAAAGCAGTAATGATGAATAATTTGTTGAGTGCTGAATTTGGAAATTACCTGGTGTTCCTGTGAGCTGGCTCTCTGTTTTGGGGTCAGATCCTCAGCTGCAATAAGATGATGTCACCCTTTGAACAAATTTACCCTGGCTGAAGATGACACCCTCTGTGGTTAATGAGCAGCTGGAGCGGCAGAATTTCTGAATTTCTGCAATTACGGAAAATGACTGCCTGTTGGAAAGTAGGTGACTCAGCAGTGCAGTGGTACTGACATGTCACAAGGAGAAAAAATATTCAAAGGGAAATGTTGAATGAGAGATCACTTTTTTGCTTAAATTCTATTGTTCAAATTCTTATTGATATCCTGCTAAACTCTAACTCCCTAAAATAATTCTTTAGTGCAAGAACTGTGTGACATAATTACATGCAGATCACCAGATTTGTTATAATTTCTTCACTTATAAATGTGAAAGAGGTAAAAAAGTGGATAAGTATCTGATTAGCCTGCACTCACAAAAGGCAGTATTAAGTTCCTGTAATATCTTCCACTTACTGGTCTTCCTTGAGTCACAGCCTAAGTCACTAACATGGTATTTTAAATCTTAAAAAGAAATGCAATGCTTTGTGCATGGCTGCAAAAAGGAAGGATAGAACTGGAATGGATGACCCAGAAGGTCCTTTAATTCTTGAATTCCTAAAAAAATGAAAAGTTTCCTTGAATGGCAAAGCATTTTTGCTCTGAAGAAATATGCATTTCTTCATGACGTTTTTTGGTGAAGTAGTCTTGAACCTTACTCATGATAGCAACTTTCTGGTAAGTTATCTGTATATAAAACTGGTGTTAGACTACCAGTTAAGAAGCTGGAGGGAAAACTGGCTTGGCTATGAGACACAGAAGACGTGCCAAGTGAGAGGTGTTTTTACAATTAAATCTGTCTTGTTTTAAATAACTGAGAGTGGTCTTTCACTCTGTTTTCCCTTTGTGTATTTGAAAAGTCATGATATAGAGGAAAAGGAAGGTTATAACACTTTCAGAAATAATTTAAAAGGATAAAAGGAGAGTAAGACTAACAATTACAGTGAAATGTTCCAGGGTGTTTTATTCAGTTAGCACAAAGGGTAATAAGAGCAGATCCTGTTCCAGTCCATACAATTCTTTAGCTCATATTGATGTACAATGAAAAGAACAAAAGACAATTAATGGTCTACGAAGAGGACAGTCTCAGTAGTAAGCTGATGTCTCAGCATCCATCTTCACATCGATCAATATTAGAAACTATAACTTCACTGGTTGTTTTATGAGGTCTTTAAAAAAAAGGACACAGAATTATCAAGATCATAAAAAAATGTATTTCATTCTTTTGTGGCTATAGCCTCATTATTCTGC
Source organism: Apaloderma vittatum (assembly GCF_000703405.1). Taxonomy (NCBI): domain Eukaryota; kingdom Metazoa; phylum Chordata; class Aves; order Trogoniformes; family Trogonidae; genus Apaloderma; species Apaloderma vittatum. The sequence continues at coordinate 45,258 of NW_009718726.1, read as the reverse complement.
CTGGCAAAGGACACTGCGATTCCTCTATGCCAGAGCCCATTCTGAAGAGGAAGGTATCTATGTAATTTTCAACTTGCGATCTGTGCAATTTGTCGCAAAGTGGAAGGGTCCTTCTTCAAGCCAACTGGCCTGTAAAACGAATTTCCTCCCGCCCTCTGGGCTGGATCTATGCCACAGGCCCTCCCTGGGCACCTGCAGCCTGTAGTGTGCTCGGCGCCAGGCAGAGCTGCCAGACCAGCCCTGACCACCCAACACCTGCTCTGCCCAGGCCTGGCAGGATTTAAACCAGCTCTAGCCTAAAGCAGCTGGTATGTCCTTGGGCACAGCATTGCTCTTGCTAATGAGCTCTCTCATCGGTGTCGTTCAGAGCACAACCCCCCTCAGGTGCAGCTACGGGGTCCAGGCATCACCTTTGGAGGTAGGGGAGGTGGTGTGTCATGGTTCAGTTCACATTACACGTGGATACACTCACTGGTTCCTCTGCTGCAGCAAGGCTGTTGTAAGCACAGATCCTGGCTGGCACTTTGTAACCTTTAAACACCTAAGGCATGTGAATGGTTCTATAGGTAGACTAAATCACAAGCTTGGACTAATTATTTGATATCTAAAGTTAGGTGATATGAATCCTATGGCTGGCATAGCAGGATTTGGAGGGCAGAGAGCACTGAAAGCCTCAGGTTGAAAAATGAGAGAGGGATGTAAAGGCAGAGTTGCTAAGAAGAGCTGTATAGAAATTTTGCACTGATTGGAAATAGTGCTGCCCTGAAGTCAACATATACTCAGGCGCACAGGAGATGGAGACCATGGATTCAGTTTTGAGCTAGCACTGCTCTTGCAGCATGTTAAACCTAGCAATCTTTTGGCTTCCCTTGACGTAATTGGATGATCAGCTCTCCAGAGCCATGGG
>NW_009718726.1:0-44320 GCF_000703405.1 Apaloderma vittatum | reverse complement strand
TCTTTCCCAGCACCCATCATGGTGAGGTGCTGATCTCCTTTAGGGATGCAGGCCCTTCAGTAATGCAGCTTATACTGTATTTAGAAAGTCAGATTGTCCTGCAACATATCAGAAAAGATCATCTCTGTCCTTGAGCCAGTATGGCCAGCTCTGAAAACCTGCACACCTGCCCTGACACGTGACAGATTTTGGTCTGCAGTCTCATGTGCCGTATAGTCTTTGCCATCTAACAGCATGTGCATCCCTATCTGGTGGCTTCTGGGCTCCAAACATCACAGGTGTGAGATTACAAGGTGTGAAGAAACAATTTCAGATATTTTTAGAGATTCAGAAAACGCAACCCCCCCATCTCCTGTATTCAAGTCCACAGCAGCTGGACACATTACAAGAAAATGTACAATTAGACTATGGGAGATGGGCTGTTCTGCTGGGTGTTGTATGGAATGGCTTAAGTGCAGTGAATACAGATAAAATATTTTCTTTCCTTTTTGAACTGAGAATGATAATGTGGCTTCCTCTGTTGTTCCCTATAGCTAAGAAGGAAACAGACCCAGATGGCATCAGGAATGCAAAGGACAATGGCCCTTTCCTGGCCCAGTACAGCTCAATATAGGCTGGGTGCGACACAGACCTTGGTGATGCTGGGAAGATGGAAAAGGGTACAATCCTCAGTTTCAAGGAGCCCAGCCCTAGATTTGGGTTGGGTGGACATCGCTTAGTAGGTACATCAGAAAGTCAAGTCAGGGTTTAAGTATAGGTTCATTTACAGCAGTTTCTGCAAATAAGGACTTCTCTGATGCCCAGTAAAACCCTCTGTAACTGTGGAAAAGAAAGTGTTCTCATCTAAATCAAAAAAAAAGCTAGGAAAAATCTGAACTTTACATGGCATTTAGCACAGGTCTCATTTTACAGCTTTGAAATCTGTATTGAGCTCTCTGCCTGTTCTTATTATTACTGGAAACAAGTTGGCTTACTCCTAAGTGCTGGTAGTTGTGTGAAGTGACAAATTATATAAGAGAGAAACTCTTGTGTACAAACTTTTTTGTTTTGAGTCAGCAGTTTTATTTTCTTACATCAGTCTTTTCAGCAGAATAACCTATATTAAGGTGCCCACTGACATCTACTAGCAGAATTTCTTAGATTCTTCTGCATATTTTTTTGCATAGTTACTGTCACAACTCACTAATATCACTAATAAGTAAAATAGATAGATAAATATCACTAATCACATTCAGATGAGGTGGGGCTACAGGCTAAAGGTGGTGCCAAGATATAGGCAAGACTCAGTGAGTTGATTAATGCTTAAGTGTGTGAGTTCTAATTAATGCAATGAAAGAAGAATTGGATTGCCCAACAAACCCCATAGAAATCTTTAGCTGGGAAGCGACAGACAAGCTTCCGCAGAGCAGAACTGCTGAGTTCTCGGGTAATTGCCAGGGAAGCTACATCAGGAAACTGCCACATTCAGGTTAGACTGAGGGAAGTTGGAGGTAGGGTGAACCCCCTGCACAGCCAGGGAAAATGGTGCCATGGTTCCTTCTTTACTTCCACCCAAAGAAATTCTGCTGCTCCTCAAGATTTTGCTGTATGTAACCACCACTTCATACTGCTATTAGTCTGTGCTGTGCAGGTACCTGAAGTCTGCAGGGAAGGTGGTTTTCTGCATGCTGCTGTCTGACTGCAGTGATAAAGTCTCTCGCTGGAGCCAAGGCAGATCCTCATAGTTAAGACACAGTTCAGTTTACTTCTCAGTCTCTGTGCTTAAATGAACAATATAGAATATTAAATCATCGCAAACTGCAAAGGAATGCTCTTTTTAAGACCAGACCCTTAATCTCTTGCCACCTCGATCTCAAGCTCAACATACTACTTCCTGAAGCATCCTGTTACCTTTCCTTGTAAAGGCAAAATACTTCTAAGTCTTTCACTCTGGTAAATTCCATGTTTCTCAGATACTTTGTACAAAGTGTAGTAAGAAATCAATATACATAATAAAATAAAGCCTTTCCTGCTGGCCCCTCAGGAAAACCCTTTCATGTCTCTCAGAGATGTGCCCCAGCATACTTGATCCTAACTTTAATGCGAACTCTTCAATTTGTCCCACTGGTTTGATCTTAGGGGCAGTTATTGCTTCAGTCATGGCTAGCAGCTTTCCCTCTTGACCCTTGGGATTTTATCCTTCTGTTGGCCAGGCAGAGGTGGTAAATCAGATTTGAGCAATCCTTAATAACACATCAATATATGAGAGCAAATTTACTGCTTCGCTTCATTATTGCCTAAGGAATTTGCAGACAATTGTATTATCTCTTCATTATAGGAGGGGAGAAGGAATCCCAGAGGGAAGAAGACAGAAAAACTAATCTGCATGCATTTTGTTTTCTTTTCCAGGTATCTCCATCATCTACCCTTCTTGATGTGAAACACAAATTTCACAAAGCATGTAAGTACTATGGCTAGCAGGCTGGAGGCATGGTTAGAGGCCTTTCAGCTTGGAGAAGTTGTCAAATTTATTTTTCATGAAATCTCACATGAAAGCTGAGCCTGTCTTGACAGCTCCAACACTAAATGAGAGCAGTGTTTGGACTAAGGTTCTACTATAGCTATCCCAGATATGAGAGGCTGGAAAGAGAGAACTGCATTATTTATCACTGCCAGCCCATGAGGGGCAGTACTTCTCTATCCTCTTTTTAGCATTACACAGCAGCAATTCAAGACCACAACTGCATTTGCCCTCCCAGTGTTATATAAGTTAGATAAACTTTGATAACTTTAGTCTGCTTCAAGCTGGCCATAAACAGACCATGGACATCAAACAAGTACTGTAGTGGGGAACTCAGGTGCAGTGACTAAATGACTTAACTTGGATCATGCACACAATCTGACAGATTTCTCAACTGAGCCAGCCATGTCCAGTTCCTTAAAGGTCAGGACAACCTCTCTTTCTTCTAGTACCACTTTTTCTTGATGTGTGTGTTTTGTATCCATAAGGAGGGGAGAGGGCAATTTTTCCACATACATACTGCATATATGGACCTCATACATGAGAAGAGATGAGAGCAAACATACTCAAAAATCTCTTTTTTCTCCCTGTCAGAAAACAGAGCATTTTTGCTGGGTGCTTCCTTCCTGCCTCCTCCTAGATACGTCTCCTTTCCTTAGCAGAGGGAGGTAGATGGAAAGATGGGAAAAGAGCAATGAAAGTAGCTGAGCACCAGAGCTAGATGGCATTTGCCTTTATCCACTGACTTGATTTTGGGAGTGGGGCCAAATGTACCAGAAACCTACCGGATGCGTATGTGTGTATAGCATGCCTTGAGTTCTGAAATGCTAAAATACTGCTGTATCTGTGTTTGTAGAGATCCTAACTGTGCTACCCTTGCTCCCAGAGGGAGAAATGTTGCTCCCATTCTTGACTGTGAGAAGTAAGGTGCTACCTGTGCTGAGGATTTGTAACCTTGACTGTCAGTGACATCTGACATGTGCAGGTCTCTGCAAGGCCTGTAAACTTGAACTGAGTTTCTTAGAACTGCAGAGGTAATTTCTTGAACAGAAAAAGGTGCAACAAGAACTGAGGGTTGGAAGTAAAGGCCAGAGAAACTCAAATTAAGAATGAGATACATGATTCCAAGAGGCAGGACAGTTTACTGTTGGTGTAAGCATCTTAAATGATGGCCTCTCATTATTTTTACAAATAAAGAATATGTGGATGTATTCAACTAAAGGCTAGATGCCTTTTGCAAAAAAAAAAAAAAAAAAAGGTTTAATGAGACACTAATGCTCTGACTTCAGAGTAGGGCAAGTAGAAGAAATATTATGCTTGTCCTCTGTCCTTAGAACTGTATAAAGCATTAAAGCTGAAGGCTTCTATGGTTTGCACAACGATTCAGTTGCTGAAGCAAAAGGCTGTTGACCTGACTGCTCTAAAACTACTTGATTTCACTCCCTGTAAGGGCTTGTAAAATGCAAAATTGTAAAAGTTCAAAACCCCACAGCTGAATATGAAAAGACTGAGTGCATAATTTTTAATATTTCAATAAGAGTATGTCCTCCCAACAGTTTGTGAAGTGCAGTATATTTCTGCCTAGACTCTCTTAAATTGATTGAAACTGGATTTATATTAAGGCAGCTTAAACCAGCTGAAGATCATTGGCACAGAAGTTTATGCCAATTTAACTATAATGAGGTTTTTAATGGATTTGGGCTAAAATAGTGCAAGTCTGTGTATAAGCCATTTTAATGGCGACTGTGTTCATATTTAGAGGCATCTTAGTCCTCAATCTCAATGGTATAAGTGGAGCTGACTATAAAGGAAGACAGTAAGCAGTACAACAATGCATGACACAAATCGTGAATCAAAACTCTTTACAGTACAATGTTTTACTGCACGTGGAAGGGCTAGCATGTGCCTTCAATGTTTTTTCAGTTCTCAGTTTTTTTACGTCAATTCCTTCCATTCCCAAGAGTACACAATATCAGTGTCCTATGTCCTTTCTTCCCATTCCAGCTCATTGCTTTGATCTCTCTTTTTCAGTTCAGCCTGAATGTTGTTGTCTCATGAGGTTCCTCCCTCCTCCTTTTTTTCTGCTTGCAAAGCACAGGCCTTCACTTTTTTTCTCTTCGTGTAGTTTGGAGGATGACAGCTAACAGAATACAGTTCTTTCAGGCAAGAGCTGAGAAGAGGCTGAAGCTGATCTGTGGATGCCTTTGGTTACCGTGTTATTCTTTACTAGCTCATGCATTCATTTCTGTCATTTTGTGTGTGCCAGACTCACATGTTCCCCTATAATCTCTTGCTAAAACACACTCCTACACACACCCCTTTACAGTCTCCCTGTCTTCATATATTCTCTTTTGATCACCCATGCAATTAAGCTTTCTCCTCTGCTGGTATCTTGTCAGCCCTTCAGTGAGAGGAGCCCTGTGCAGCAATTTTGCAAGCCTCATCTCTGTCACTGATCAGTTTTCACTGCCTGATTCAAGAAAGGAGGAAAAATACTGCATTACGAATTGCAGCACAGGAAGCTGTTAATCTTTAAAATAAAAGAAATGAGATGCAAGTGACACATAACATGTTCCTGCTAAGTAGTTTATAAGTCAGTCAAACATCAGTCTGGATCTGTGTTCATATGAAAGGCAGAACATACACTTAGAAGTCCAGGAATAAATGCTGAAACACTCCTCAGCCCTCACTTCAGGAAAACTGCCTCTACTGAAACAAGCCCAGCAAAACTTTAAAGCTGTGCTTCCTGTGGCACTGAGTTCAGGGGGGCAATTCAAGCTTTATCACTGGAGATTCATGGATCTATGAGGTCTTAGCAGAGAGTCACCTTTTAAGACAGACTGTCATTTCCATAGGAATTCTGAGCCTTTCTCCAGACTGAAACCCCCTGTTTCAAATCAGCCCCTGGTCACTGTAGCCACTGCCCCTGGCAGGGATGGGCAGCACTGGGCAGGGTCGGCAGAGAACAGCAATTTCCCTGTTGAAGCCTTCCAGCCATCAACTCCACAGGGGCTTTCTGTAACAGATGTTAGATCCAGGCTGTCATGCTTAATAGCAAACATCACACCTGCCCACCATGAATCTGTCTAATCCTTTTTAAACCTACTTACAGTTTTGACCTCAACAGAATTATCTGGGAAGGAGTTCCAGAGTGTAAGTATGTTGCAGACAAACGACTCCACTTCTACTGCTTGATATTTTCTGCCTGAAATTGAGTGGAAGCTGAATTTCTAGGTGTTACCAGTCATCACACTGTAATATCTAAGGTATGGCCAAAGAAGTCTTAATCAAATTGTTGCTGTGCACTAGGTAACTTTACTACTATTTTCATAATTTCTTTGGCTAGTTGGCAGAGGTGAAACCAAGGCAAAAACTAAGTGTATCAGAGGGAAATATCTTGTCCCATTTTCTCAGCTGATTATGATGAGTTAGGTACCTGGCATTTTCTTTATCTATAAAGATTATGTTTTTGATGGAGAAAGAAATACTGTGTAGGCTAAACTTCACAAGCTCTTGTCCTTGGCAATAACTCTTCACCTTTAATTTATTTTTATCTTTGCAAAATGTATTGGACTGGTGGGGGAGGAAATCTTACAGATAGAAAATGAAATACTGTAATACTAATGCTAATTCAAGTATCACATAACTAAAATAAAATACCTCTAGAAGAAGTAATATAGTGTAGTCAGTGATCATTAAATATTTTCAAGGTTACTTCATGAAAGTGGCTGAAAAAGCTCTTGAAAGAAGAGGAAGAACAGAAAGGAGAGGGGAAAATAAGATCTCAGCAATAATCTAACAAACTCATGGGTGCAACCTCCTGCACAAGGAGGTAGCACAACTAGATCTACTCTTTGAAGTCAGAAGAGTGAGCTTAGGGAGGCCAGAAATTTCCCTCTAGATGGAAGGAGCAGGCAGGGAAGGAAGGGCAAATGGGAAGAAGCATGGTGATGGGCATAAGGAAAAGAGCAAGTTGAAGAGAGAACTGAAAACATCATGTGTAGAGTATCCCACTCAGTCTGCAGAGGGGAATGAGGTGTTCAAGTAATCAGGAACACTACAAGCCGCCAGCTGATACACTAAAACACTAACTCCTAATCCTTCACCTCCAAAATTGCAGGTCCCTGCATCCAAATCAACAGGTGTTACTTAGGGCATTTTAAATAAGCAATGTCAACAAAAGTAAATCACTCAGAAAGAAATTGTCAGTAGATGGCACTCAAGAATAAACAGCATCATTTCTGGGCACTATTAAACTTTAGAATTCTGCTATACCACCTTACTATTGTTTCTTACGGGTATTTCTGTAAGAGATCCTAAGAGGTTCTCTGTAAAATCACTGAGATACTTTCTGTTGCTTTCGTCTGGAGAGGACAAAGAGAAAATTCTTTCTTTATGGTGGGGATCAATCTCTCTTTGAGCATTCTCCTCACAGTCTGTAGGGTGGTATGGCAGGACGCATGCATATGCCAGGTTTTGCCTACTGCTCTCATCCTGCATGTTCCCCAGAAACCATAGGAGAACCCGCAGCCCCTCAGTGTCATCACCCTCCAGATCACCTGGCCAGAACATACCCCGTGTCTGACTCGCTGCACAAAAGCAAGACCAAAGGCTCCTGTGCACGCCCTTCCAATGTGTCATTTCACCAAGTCTACCAAACCCTTCCACTGACTTCCGAGTGAATAAGATCTTCCTTGAATAAGATCTTTACTGTCCAATACAAGGAGAGACCTTACAATCTCAGAGGACAAACACAAGCAGAAGTTCCATATCATGCAGTTCTTTTCCAGCTGCACAGGAGGCCTCTGCATATTCTCCCTCCTTCCCTTTTCAAAATGACCTGTTAGTGCCTCTAGCTCACTTCTCTTTGCAGTTGCCTGTCAGCTCAGCTCGTGCTGAGCAGCTGAAAGGAGAGTAGCACTTTAAAACCAACATGGTTTTGTTCACCCAAAATCCTGAAGCAGATCTTCAAAACACAAAACAGTGGAAGCCAAGCTGGCCTGGTGAAGAGCAAGGAGAAGAATCTTTCATTGCTTAGAAATGACAAGGCAAGCTTTATGAGAGGAACTTGAGGCCCATGAGATACTAAAGCTAATCCTTTAGCAGAGGAGGTCCTCTTTCTATCCTTTCCAGAAAGCCTGCTAAGGCTGAATCTGCAACTTTCCAGTTTTTAATGACATCTGAGAGCTAGTAGCATGATTCCAAGAACAAGGGCTTGAGGAATGACTCCATATTGTGCCAAAACACACGAGATGTATGTAGAGCTGCTGCTGGAAAGTATGACTGTTTGTACTGAATCACATAATTCCCTTCTAGAGGCTGGCTGCGATGTTAAACTGCAGGGCTCAGGGAGGTGAGAAAGGATGCTGTGGGGCTTAGTCATTAAGAGCAGTGCCAGGGAGAACGGTGACTGCTAAGCCAGTGCCTTGCCAACCAGCTCTGTATAATCAGCACTGTCTGATAACACCCTCTCGCTGAGAACCTGCAGTTCCTCTGATTTCTCCACACTGTCTATTACAGCTGGATTCTCAGGTTGAAGAAAGTTAATGAAATCTGTCAATTTTGATGCCTGGAGAGACTCATGTACCTGATGAATACGCCTGCTGGGGACTCAGAGAAGCTGAATTATACTATTTCTAGCTCTCCCAAACTGACTTCATAGTCTTGGCTCGTCAATCAGCCGGGAGCTCTTCACATGTCTCACAAAATGAAGAGACCCAAATAAGTTATATCTAGGGCATAAAGCCTTCCAGAGGGACCTTTCTTCTGCACCGTATCAGGAGATCAGGCCTTGAAAAAGCCAAAGTTTTTGAAAGAGGACCACAATCTGATCTTGCTATGAGTTGCCTTGAGCTGGATGCACTTCCCTGAACAGAAAGGCAGCCACAGAGGCTTCTAACAAATCTCATACTCCTTCTTCCCAGTTTTTATCCCAAGTAGTTCGTGTTAGCACAGCGTAACAGCTCAAATCCATATAAGAATGAGTTTTCAAAGGGACAGGCAATATCCTGCTGTGCAAGCTGACTGCAGAGCTCATAGGCCCAGCATTATGTCGCCAGCATGGATTCACAGAGCACATCGGATTGACAATCACATCAAACTGGTGTTTTCGATAAATTTCCCCCTCCTGCATTCATAACAACTCAAATGGAAATTAACAATGAAGGTGAATCACTAGGGATGAGCACTTATTGCAAATGAGCACTAAGACGTACAGTGATTTCATCTGCATAAATTGCTCATTAATCTGTGTTTACTTTGTAAATGAAAAATATTAGATTAAGAAGAAACATGATTATATTTGTTTTGTCTTATATTTATAATTTTCTTTTGTCTTAGTCACACAGTAGATAACAATAGAAAACTAGTTTACAATGAATTTTGGTATCCCTCAAATGACACAGTTCTAGGCTCTTTTTACTTCCCTACGCCTGTCAACACAACTCACTTTATTAGAAACTCCTTAAATTTCTTGTTACTTGCCACAGTGAGGCCCCGTACATGCTTAGATTCTTTACTTTTTGTTTTGCAAACCTAAGCGCAAAGTAAGAAACAGCTCCCGCCTTAAAACACAAACCAGTCGCTTTCATTTTCCTCCCCAGCTCACAATCAGAGGTCTAATCTGTGAACAAATTGCTTCCTGTCTCTGCAACCTGTGCATGTCCAAAGAGAGACCTAAATTTTTGCCTTGGCATGTTGCTTTAGCCACCAGGCCGCCCTGTCTGGCAGGCTTCATTTCTGATCTGCACAGGAAGAAGCATCAGGAGGGTGACCTTCCCTTGGCTTACTTTTTGGCATATCTGTGCAAACCTCTCTACACAAAATGAAAGAGTCTGTCTGCTGGTATGGGTTTGCATAACTTGGATTTATGGCTTAGACACCAAGATAACTGAAGCACATCTGTGAAAGATGGGAATACTTTCGCTTCTTTTGTAACAGTCGGGAAATGAGAATGGCATCATTGACCTAGCACAGTTAAAAGAAAGAAGCAGCCAAACTGAGTTAGCCTTATGATTTGCGTCCTCCAGTTGACTAAAAATTTACTTTATACTTAGACTCCAAAATCTCTCCGTGTTGGAATTACAGTAAAACAATTCTGGCCAGTTTTCAAAAGGGGCGGACAATGCCTGGGCCGCTTCAGCTGAAACCACGGTAAGTAGCCCTCCAGAAGGTGCTATGCACTTCTTAGACACTACGTTGCATCCTGAGCTGTGGTCATAACCCTCCCATTCAAACCCTGACTCGTGTGTCTCTGAAGCCCAGAACCTGCATCTGGAGATTTCTAGGTGGTGTGTAGACTTGTTGCTCTCAACTGAATTGGGCTTAATAATGAGAGTAAGCACTGGACTACGTGCCTGCAGTTCAGTTCTGCTGAGCAGTTGAATCTCATTGTAAGTAGTGGAGGAAGAGATATAAAATCAGTCTGAAAAGCAGTTGATCAGATATCCCTCGAGTTTTGCTTTCTGAAATGCAATATGTGGTTACAAAGAACATTTTCAGTACGTACTGAATATGAACTGAATTAGGAAACTGTGGTTGAGGTTTGGTTCACCCTGCTGGTTTAGAAGCAGTGCTCTTAGTTACACAAGACCTTAAGCAAGACTTTTAGGATCAGATTTTTAAAGCATTTGGTCTTCTCAAGAAAATAATGAAAGCCAGAAGACCAGCTGTGATATTTGAAGTCTCCTGATTCACACTGAAATGAATGGGATGTTTAAGACTTAGGTCTTTAAGACTTGATTCAACACCAATGGGTGTCACACTATTGACTGAAGTGAGTTGTGTGTCAGACACTTTCTCACTTTTGAGTTTCATTTTCTCATCTATAAAATAAGAATAATTAAACTGCCTTTCATCTATCTTGTGATCTTTTGTCTATTTTGGCTGTGTTCCTGTAAGAGACATTTGGGACAAAGAATGACTTAAACGTATGCCTAATGACCTATTGAACCAGATGGAGTAAGGTGTCTAAAACACAAAAACCGGTCTACCCATTAAATGCTCATAGAAATAAGATGACCTTCAGGAAAAAATCTAGCAATATTTAAACCAGCAATATAAAAAGTGAAGATCAACTCAAAAACTTTAATGGAAATTCACATTATTTCTTCTTTTTTTTTTATTTTTGGCAACTGCTACATGTAATGTTATTGCATTTCATTAGCAGGATTACAGATATCATTTCAGATGAGTAGTATAATAAAAGAAAAGGAAGCAAATCTGCTGAGATGTAGCTGGAATCAGAAATGGTCCTGTCTGCTTTCTGGGATATTGTTCCCAGCTGAGATTTGCAAGGCTCTAACAATGCATCACCAATGACATCCTATGTAAACAATCAGAGAACAAATGTGAGATGCTATTTAAATGCCCCATTAAGAAAAGAAAATTTCATAGCTAGATTCTTTGCTTTTCTTGCCTTTACACTAGATTTAATTGACAGTTCTAGATGAGAAAGAGCAAGATTTGTTTACCAGAGTTGCCTATTACTCGTTACAATGTGTCTTGTCTTAGTGCCTATGGCTCAACTGAGAAAAGAACAGTGCAAGGCCTTACAGAAGTAGCAGAGGCCCTAGAGAGTGCCTAATCTCAGGTAAAATGAACAGTTAAATCTAATTACCTGTTAATAGAAGATGCCAAAGTAGTTTTAGGTTGTAAACAGCTCCTACATAGATTTAAACTTGGATATTACTGCTTTTGTCTGAAGAAAGATAGATTTTTAGTTTTAACCTGGTGTTCACAACCAGATTCATGTGGGATTAATGTTCATTCGAGGAATTCAAGATACTAAAATTCCCAATGGGTCTTCATGATTGTGAAAATAACCTCACGCCCATTAATACAACAGATAGTGTTAATTGTGGCACGGTCAAGATCACTTCAGGCCTCCAAATGTGCTCTGCATCTACACCGGTTATTTCATAGGACTCCCTGTGGTTTTGTCCATCAGAGTTGGACAGATGGCTTTAGAGAAAGATCCAGCAGTTTCTGTTACAAGGGGCTGCACAGAACTGGGTCTGCATGAATTGTCCCGGGGACTTCTTGTGAAAGACAGCCAGCAGGCACTGGATAACAGAAGAGGAAGTGAATCTCCCATGCAAGAATAAGAGACACTTACCTCCTTCTTTGAAAACTCCGGGAGAGCATGAGAAAAAAATGAGAAGGTCTATGTTTTCACCTCTGCTAGACAGGTTAGAGAAGAGGTAGCAGCTTCAGCTACTAAGTTGAGACTTGCCCTCAGGTCTTCTCTGCCTTCTGGCTTCTCTAGCTGTGCTTCTGAAGACCCTGGCTTCCACAGGACCAAGAGGAGGTGTGACATGACAAGTAGGTCAGGCCAGCAGGACAAGAGCAAGGGAGGCTGTTCAGACCTGAATGTTAGAGATGTTCCCCTGTGATGATGGTGGCTTATTTTGCATTTGTTTACATACATACTATCTCTCTCTCTCTCATGTTTGTAGCCTGTTTATTTATTTATTTTCCTGATTGGGCGCAGGGGGATAGAAATCCTAAGAACAATCAAAATAAGAAATCTTTCAAACAAAACTTGTTATTTGCCACAGTTTCAAGTTAATGAAAGCAATGCATCAAAGATAAGAAGCTGAGCAAATGACATACAATAAAAATAATGTGGTAGAGTGGAGTTCTGCCTCTTTCTAAATGGTCCCCAAATTGCAATGATATCGAATATATTTGCTGTTGGAAGTGATTCACCATTGAAATATTTGATGTGCGAGTTACCATGGATCTGCAGCTCATCCACAACCTGTGCTGATATAAAATGTGGGCTGGCCTTGCCCACTCTCTGGCTCTCGTTGCTCCTGATGGGCATTAGGTGACTTTGCGCACCCATCTTTGTATTGCAGTCTGGCATTTAATTATCTCTCAATGCCAAGCTATGTTCTACCAATTGACATTAGATTGAAAATAATTCCTATCCCCACCAGTTAGTCTCAAAGTTTTCAGTTAAGAACCCGAACACCTCATCTCATATCTGGGGAAATGGGGGCACAGGCATCTCTCAATCCCTCAAAAGGCTCTGGGAGGAGAAGACAGTCTCTGATGCTACCTGATGTTTCACCTACTACCTTCCCTTTTCTCATTATTTTAATCTCTTTTTTGAACATTTGAAAAACAAGCAAACACATACAGAAATAGAAGGGGCCTCTGAAAGCATGGAAAGCTTAGCAGTATCTAGCTAAAAGCAGATGGGGACTTCTCTGGAATATGTTCATCTTCAGGGGAGAATGCCAATTTTCCCTAGAGATAAACCTGGTAACCATTAGGTAAGAGCAGCAGTTGCTGTGTTCCCATGTACAAAGCTGTCAGCACATCGTTTAGTTTTACCATTGCAAAAGACTGTCTTAATTTACACAGAGATGACTGTGTGTCAGCACCTTTGCTGAAGGAACATTTCTGATACCTAAAAAATGACACTGTCCTTGAGATTTAGACGATCTGTCATAAATTTTCCACTTTGAACCAAGTAGCTGCATGAGTCCAAACGCACTGAATTTATGACTGGCTAGATGCCTTGATATGAGGCAAGAAAGATTTGAATGTGGCAAAGTACAGCTGCATTTCCTGTATGATCCAAACAAGATTTACCATATAAAGGTACAGGCATTTGAGCCTATGGGAAAGCTGGGTGTATATGTATATACTTTGCTCCATTTAGGTTTCAGACAAAATTTTAAAATATCTAGCATACGCTTTAGAAAGTCTTAAATTTTCCTTCACCTCTTTCGCTGTTTCTGTTGTGACAATGTATACTGGATGTGGGTTTAAGGCTGCAATCTAGACATTAGCCTATTTTCAATGCACACTTGCATTTTTACTTGCATTTTGGGTAATATAGCTCATACCTCTGATTACCTATCAAAATGAATATAGGAGATACCATGTCTTCCAATTCAGATTTCCAACTCAGAAAGCAAAGTCATGCCTCGCATCAGTTAACAAGACTAGATTTTCCTCTGAAGGCAGGTAAACTTAATGTCATAGCTGTTACTAAAACTTCAGACAAAAAAAAAGTTTATAGTCTAAATTATTCCATAAATGTGGTTAGAAATAAATTATGGAGGTACAAGAAGCAAAAAAAGGACTGAAAATGAAAAATCAGAGGTTGAAAAAGAACCAGTAGGCCTGTCATTGAACGCAAGACTAATTTTTTTTCTGAGTTTGAAATATACAAACTCACTTTCTCCATAAACAGCTCTGAATTCTGACACAAAAGTCGTGTTTCTACAGCAACAAAAACATTCTTGCAAACTTTCAACTAATTCTGCCTGCAGATAAGAAGTCCAACTCCAAAGATTGTTACGGAATGCATAGGAACAGAACAAACGGAAGGTTATGCCAGTGGCTCATCTGCTTTGAACAATGCATGTTGCTCTGGCTTAAATACATACTAACAGGAAGGAAATATTTTCTTTATATTCTTCCATCAAAGTGCAAGTTCAGAGCTCACAGTCTAGATGAGTTGTGGCTGTAACATTTACAGAGGAAAATCAGTAGAGGTGTTCAATAGCTGTTAAGTGTTTGCTGTATAGATCGGGATGAAACATTATCCCTCCAGCATGAAAATGAGTGTAGCCACTAAGCAGTATCACCACAATCCAGTCTCTTGTGGGCCGTGTCTGTATAACCATGGGAAACCAGATTGCTGATCAGTTTTGAGCATGTTACCCTTCTTCTGGCATGGCTGTCCCATGCCTGGACTCGTCTCCTGCTGGGAGACCTCGGGGTGGTGGCTCCTGCACACTCCACATGAGCCAGAGCACCACTTATGGCACACACAGAAAGGCACCTGGGGTAAACCACATTTGCTGTTTGTCCTCACAGTGTCTCTGTTTGCTTGGAAAGGTACCATAGCTTAATTTCACAGCAGGGGAACTGCAGTATGAGGAAGGGAAATTATTTGTCCTGTGTCATAGAGGTGAGATGAGACGAGTGGTTTCCCAAGCCTTGTGGCAGTGCTTCTGAGGCACTAAAGCCTCTGCTCAACCTAATTAAGGTGGTGGGATGGGGAATTAAACTAGCTCAAATAAACTTCTCTCAGGAAGGACATGGGAATATGACTGAGCCTCTGGCTCGCATGCTGGTGTCTGATCTGCTGCCAAAAAAGGGCAGATCTGTGCTGCCATTTCCTCATCGCTAGTGGAGAAACTGCTGTTTAGCCCTGTTATTAGTGGGGATTAATTTCTGGTGAATTTAGCAATGAATTTATGACAAGTTAATTTGCACTAAGGAAGAAAGCATGTCAATTCAAATGTGTCCAGTTAATTATTGATGGCATTGGTGTGGCCATTAGGTACAAAAACCACATTTCTATTAGGAGTTAGCAAGGGAATGCATCCTGATTAGATTAGAGGCTGGAGTGAGCGCTATCCCCTGGACAGTCAAATATTGAAAGAAAATTATACTTCATTAACATATTTTATTAGCTAATTGACTAAGGAATGCTTTTAAAGAAACATAGCTAGAACCTGGGATAGGACCCTCCTCTGCCCAGTACATCTCAGGTGGAGGCACAAACGAGCCATCTTTGCTGCATCAGCTGAGAGGCTGGACCACCAGGTACTTTCTGATGTTGAAACATAAATCAGCAGGGCTCCAAGCCTGCCGTAATGCATTCAGACAGTGAGCAAGCAGCACAGTAAAACAGCGACCTCACCAGTTCTCTGCTCCCTGCCCCTTGTGCAGCTCTGCAGAGAGCTGCTACCTAAACGCACTTAGCAGTTGTGCTGATTGCGGCAGTATCCAAAGAAGTTTCTAAAGTGAGGAGGCAATGACCTGTGTTATCAGTGTCCTGCAACAGAGTGCATCAGTAACACTGCAAGGCAGAGCACTGTTTGTTCTCTCAGAACCCGGCACAGGGTGAACGTGAACAAAGGTGTTAAAAGAAACACCATTATAATACAGGCTTTTATGTCTTATTGCTTTTTTTTTTCTGAGACCATGAGGATGGTCATATACCTGAGAGTAAATGCTCTGCTCTGCTGCCTGTGAAACTAGGTTGGCTACTGCCACACCAGTAAAGATACTTCAGATAGACAGCAACTGATTTCATAAACCACCAAACATTAAGCTGTGCTTTTAAAAATCCCTTGTTAGAATACAGACAGGCAGACAGAGAAGGGAGGGTATTTTTGGTCCCCAAAATACGTATTTAAGTTGGCAAGTATGTGTTCCCTAAAGTACATTTTCTCATGTTTGGGTTGCCCGTTGTATGAAGGCTTCACTGACAGAGTTTATATCTAGGAAGAGAATTCTGCTTGAGTTCTTACATCCCTCCTGATACCTCAGCAATTATCTTTGTTACCCTTTCCAAACTTGTAGAAACAGGAGAATCAAAGACAAAGCTAACAGATTCTCAATCCAGACTACAGATCCTCAGTCGGCATAAATTACTCATCTCTCTTTTAGTTGGGGTTGGCATTTCAGAGCCAGAACATGCAAACAGGAAGCAACCTCTCTGCTATTTTAGCATGTGGATCACAGGACACAGTCCTTCCTTGGGTGGGTCCCTGGTTGAAAGACTCCTCAAACTCATTACACGAAGCCCAGCTACTGCGGTAACACTGTCTGGGGCCAGGCAGTGCTCCTGGGTCCTGCAGCTGCAGCATCTCCTCACCTCCTTGAGCTGTCAAAGGGCAGTCCCTCCCGGGAACGTTGCTTCAAGTTCCAGGCTTGCCAGAGTATTTGTTTTCTCGTTTCTGTGCTCTATGGTTATTAATAAGGAAATAAAAGGTGAGCCCCTATTCCTTTTCCCTTTCCTTACCCACGCACATTAATTTAAATGCAAATCCACACAGAGAGATCAAAATTAATTATACTTTGTGCAGCAGGCTACATAGAAAATTGAAATGCACAGGGCTAGCTTTTCTTTTTCCTTTTCTGCTTTTCTTTTTGGAAGTGGAAAGGAGAAACAATGTAACAAAAATATTAAAATATGCAGCTAAATATTGCATGCTTGCTTGCTTTTAGATTCTGATGCTTTTTTGCTTGCCTGAATTTCCAGAGTTGCTTTTAGTGTCAAGCTGTTTCAGAAGGAAAATTGAAAGCTTAATTTGCTAGTGACATAAATTGACCTCTAAATGACAAATAATATTCTGTTTGCCACCAATAACAATCGATCTTCATTAAGAAAAACTATGCTGACTCTTAAGAAATTTGTCCATTATTGCCCAATCATAATATAGCTAAAGTCTGAGGTTTTTTTCCAGCAGAAAAAAAAGAAAAGGTAGGGGGGGACAGGAGTGTTCTGTTCCTCAATAAGTTCAGGAATTTATAATAATGCTTTTCAATCCAATAAAGCTGGGTTGGTTATTTTTTTAAATGAAAATACGATCAGGTGAATTTGTGTACCCAATTGCAGCACAGAGTCTCAGGGGCTGGAACTCTACATCTGGGCACAGTCACAGAAGATTAACTGCTCCCAGGTATCAATGTATGGACAGGGCTACCCTGTTTGCCAGATTCTAGGCAAGAAAAGGAAAATTTTGACACTTTTAAAGGGGAACGGCTTCTAGCACTGTATGCAATATAATACTCTTTACTATTAGAGATGTTAGGTATGCTCTAAAAAAAACTGTTGGAGCAGGCTCTGTGGGACTTCAGTGGAGGTGCCAGGGTGACAGTTCTGTTACTTCATATAGGAAAAATGGATGCTAATGGACTTTAAGAATTTAAGGCCAATCAGAACAAGCAAATGAACAGCTAAGAAGCAAGCCTTTAGCCAGACACTTCATCAGGCTGAGGCTTACTTTCTTAGTAGTCTGTGGGAAATGTGTTGTTCTGCTCCTTGGCCAGACCCTATCCTTAGCCAATGCCTGGAGACATCAATTCAGCCAACACGCTGCTCACTCTCCCTGTGTAAGCACTATGGTTGTAGCCAGATGCATTCATATCTTACAAAGAAGAGAAGAAAGAAAGTGATGCTTGTGATCAACCAGCCCCCTTTTCAAATTCCACATGACATTAAGGAAGTGGTTATTTGTGTCCCCATAGCAACTACAGGTCAAGCTGTTTTTGTAAGACACATGGCCAGAGATCTTCCCTGGAGCGCTTACAAATTAACCAAATCAGAGAAAATACTCAGAGGAAAAAGCTGACAAAGAAAAGAGATTTATCTCTGAGTGTGGAGCCGTTTAAAACCATATCCGTTTCACCACACTGTTGAGATTTTGTTGAATAGGACACACTGGATCTGCTCTTTCCTTTGACTTCCCATGAAAACACAGATCTCACTCAAGACCTTGCTTCTGCTCTTTAAGTATTCTGACACACCATACAAAAGGTCCTTCTCTGTGAAAAACAGAACCTAGCTGACCAATCCTGATTCTGATCCGACAAGTGTTGTCCCAAGGTGAGCCCTGTGCACTAAACACTTAGCAAGACGTGGAAGCAGTGTACAGTTGGTAGCCTGACCCCTGCAAGGCCAGCTGGGATCAGGAGCTCTGTATGGTGCCATCAGCACACCTGGAAGCTACCTGGAGGGTACCTGACTAGACCTGGTCTCTCTGCACTAGCCCTGAAATAAAAGACCAAGGTGACTGTGCTGGCATTTATGGGATCAAAGCAGCAAAACCTCTTTTTGTCTGTGGTCAAATGGGGCCTTTCATCTCAAGCCATGTGAAGAGAGGCTGGGGCCTTACTCGCTATGCAGATAGCAGTCCTCAGCGGCTGCCATTTATTAAAGTGAAGGCAAGCGTAGTAAGTAGTAGCTTCAGATACTTTCTTGTCTTGGTGTTGTGGCCCAGGTTAGTTTTAGCATCGTTTCTTAGGTGTGCTTTGCTTAGTGCCATCACGCTCAGGAATCACCCAAGAGCAGTGTTAGCACAATAAATCCCACAGCCTTTTCTTCCCAATAAAAGCAGAAAGCAACTGCATCAAGTCATTTCAGCATCCCTCTTTCCTGCTGTCAGCCCAGCGAAGCAAGGGCATGCAAACTTCAGACCAGCAAACGCTGAAACTGTCGGCAACGGTGATATCTCTATCCGTTCCTGATTTCTCAAAAGCATTCCTGAGAATGCTCAAACATGCCCGCCACAACCAAGAGAAACAACACTCATGACTACTAAGGTCGTGGATTTGTAACAACTATATTTGTTCAGCACTTACTTGTCAAGAAAAGACCTCAGCAAGTGTTCAGATAATCTGTGTGTTGGTATGTCTGTCTTTATATACCATACACAAAACTCACCATCCCCACATATACTAATGTGTGACTTTTAGCTACCAATCTCTTCTTATTGCTACATAGATATCAAAACTACCATCTGGTTAAGGTGGTGGAATGTATTGAGCTGTGCTCAGTTCACATGAGCAAGTGTTGTTACATTTCTCAGCTAATGTGTAACATTTTTCGATCGTCTGGTATTTGTGGTGCAGTGGTCCCCAGAATATCTTGTATTTCTGCAAATTTAAACAACATGTTACTGATGATTGATTATAGTAATTTTGCTGTTCACATCATTCTATTCATATCACAGCAGGTATCGCTTGTAATTATTAAGGCTATTTGTTATTAGAGATGCATGGGTGGTGAAATACAATGAGAAGCAAACAATTTACCTGGTAATAAAATTAGCTGATCATGGAAAGTCAATCTGCTAATTATTTCCAAACTGTGTCCGTCAGCTCTAACTTGCATTTCTTAGACTCCTCGTTCCCCAGTGGAACAGCTTTTGCAGGGCTCCGTTCTAAGGAACACACTGAATTTCCCAGCAAGGGAGGTCTTCATCGTGTTACAACTTTGCTCTCACACAGGTTTACATAACTTCATAAATACTTTGTGACAAATGGGCATTTGATAGTGTAATTTACTGCAGAACAGGCAGTGCACTAAAAAAAATAATACGGAAGGTTCTTTATCAAACCTAATAAAAATTTGACTGACCCCTTCATTTTCATAAGTATTGGAAAGTACCCAGTACTTAGATTTCTTAGCTGTTAAATTTTCAAAACCTCTTGTGATATTTAAGTGGTGAAGCACATGTTAAGGTCCATTTGAATCATGTGGACAGAGAGTATCTTTGGACACTTTTAAAAATGTATGGCCTTTAAAAACTGTCCTCAGTTCCTGTGACTGTCAGCTGATTCATTTACTGAAATTCTAGTATAAAGGCAGTGAAAAAACAAACTGTGTGAGCAGCGAGACCAGTAGAACTTGGTTTTCTTTGCATCTTTGCATAGTGGTATTGGCAGCTGGGCATGACTGTCATCTTAGCAAGCATTTGTATGGTTGTTTAATAGCACTACATCTCTTTTTTATACCCATTATTATAGGTGGTTCCACAGCTGGGTATTGTCAAATTAAAGGCAGCTGTCAGTTTTCATATATCCTGTCTGTTTGTTTATGTTTTAAGTTTTCTTTTAAATACTGGTAGGTACAACAAGTAGCCCATCCAAAATTAAATATCTTTCCTCATCTCCATGTTTAAAAACAGATTATTAAATGTAAACATTGAGTCACTTTCCAAGAAGACACCATACTGTGTTGAAAAGTTGTGATACTTTAAAGGTAACAGCATTAAGATATTTTAACTGTTTTTTAAACAAGTGTATGGATTTTTTTTCCAGAAATTTGGAACAGGTTCTTGACAGAGAAGATGCAATAAGGCTTAAAACTCATTATGAATTGCTTACATTTCCAGACTAAAGGAAGCCTATTCACATAGAAGGAACATTGTCTGTATCATAGAATTTAAGAACAATACAGGTTGGAAAGGATGGTCAAATATTATCTAGTCCAGCCTCCCTTCCATGGGCAGGGATATATTTCATTAGATCAGGTTGCTCAGTGAAGAAGAGTAATGTAGATGTGGCTTAAAATCAAGAAGTTTATGAATAACCTTTTAGCTGAGGAATGGGCAAATCTTTCAGGTGCCTATGGGCATGCAGTTGTGTGGTGAACATATTAAAAAATGAGACAAACATCCTTCAAGAGAAGGAGAAGTCAGGAGGGCAGAATTAATCAAATGAGAGACGGAGAACCAGGAAGATATTTCAATAGCTGTCCAAACATGCTGAAATAAAGGAGCAAAACCTGTTCTGCGCAAATGCTAGAAATCTAAGAAATATGATGGAAAAACCACAAGATTGTTGGAATATCAGAAGACATAATATTGGCTACGTAGACCTGTGGTTTGAACCATGGTGGTCATTCTTATTTTCTGGTCCTTTCTGGTTTTTTAAGTGTAAACCTCTCTTGGATATAAATGGGCTGAAATGCTATTTTTACAACTTTGCTCCACGTGTGAAATGCAGAGCCCAAACTATAACCCTTCACAAGGAGGCTGAACAGCTCTGCAGATCATGAAGAATATACAGGGACAGTGACCTACCGAGTACCATGCAGCTGAGCTCTGATGCACCACTTCAATGTCAGAAAGTAAACAGCAATATGTGCCTGATCTTAGATGCAACAGTAGTCAAAAGAATCCTCAGTTATCCATGCTCTTACGTTGCCATTAATCTCAGCAGGAGGCAGCAACGGAAAGCATTAAAAAGAATAAACTGGGAAGTAAACCAAACTTTAAAAAAACCCATAAAAAAGTACAAAAAAACAACCTTGGAGAAAAGAAACCCTCCAGCTTTAGACTGAAAGCAAGGGGAGCTTTGCCAGGTGTGGGAATGCAGAGAAGCCTTCCAGTGCTGCACTCAGCTGCAGCTGTGGCTCTTGTCTTTAGTGAGCGCTTGTTTACCCTGTCTGCCAGTATCCACACTCCACATGCACTTCTGAACTCTTGCTGATGGCAGGTGAAGCTAATCTGCCACATAGCACCGTCACTAGGTAACCAAGAGAGCCATCAACCCCTTATTCTGACAGGCAGTAGCAAGAGTTAATACAGGTGATAATTAATCATTGCTAGTAGCTTCTTTTCACTATTAAAAGAAAGGGGAGCTCTATTCCTATAGGAATTATACAAACCTGTTAGCGAGAGCCAGACTGGATTGAAATGGCTTCCTGCACTGTCAAATAGAAATCCAGAGCTGTCCTACTGAGAAGTCTGGAGTATCCCCACAGAAAACAGTCACAGGGAGAAGGCGAGTGAATGGTGAACAAGTGGGGGGCCAGAGTCTCCTTGGCTGATTGGTACCAAGTGGTAAGCAGGCAAATCTCTGATGCCTAGGAAATTGGGGGGGTCTTCTCTCTCCAAAATGAGCCTCATCAGGCTGGCAGAGCAGACCAACCAGACCTCTGAGACCTTCTGAAGAGTAATAAAGTGGGTTCACACTTCTCTCCTGAAAGCAACATTGGAGTTTTGCAGCACCCTGGGTAGTTAAAACTTGGCAACAGCCTTGCTAAAATCTGCTGCCAGTAAGGATTGAAAGCGTGAAACTTTCACGGTCAGACTAAAAACAACAAACAGATAGAGATGTTTGGACTTTGTCTCCTGCTCCCTTTGCATAGTGTTTCCATTTGACATTAGCTAGTGGCCCCCCAGCAATATTAACAGCTGGGAAGGAACATCCCAACAGCTCATTCCATGGCTCTCCAGCAAAATACACACAGCATCCCAAGGATGGTCTGGAAACCTGAGAGACACAGTGATGTGATAACAAGGTCACTGCAGACAAGCAGCAGCAGAAGCACACTTCCATCTGTCTAAATCTCTGAGTATGTTTGAACATAATGGTGCACTGAGGCTAAAGGACTGGAAATGTGAGATGACGTGCTTAACCGCACAACCTCTGTTTGCCCTTGTGAGGATTATGAGCCATACCTAAAAGCGCATTGCCACAGGATCAGGTAAATTGGCTTTTATTGAAACATACTGTAATATGAGGGGGGGAAGAGGGGAAGATTCCAATTTAACTCAAGTACATTGCATTTCAGGCTCCCAAATAACTATTGATATCTGCTGTCCTGGAGCAAATCACATCTTCTTTGACAAGTCAGACAGCTGCTCTTTCTCTATCTTCCTTTTGTTATCTTTAATAGCCATGGATTGTTGTGGTTCCTTGAAAAAAATCTTTGCAACTTACTTGATGGATGTCTCACCTCCTGCTATTAGCTCTGGTTCATGGGTTCATCTTCTGCCTGTTCTTGCCTACAAAACTCAGATCAAGTGTTTTCTGAATGAGTGTTCTGGGTGCCACTGCACAGCTCCCCTTCCCCTCCAGCTGGCAGCAAGTGGGGTGATCAAGCTCTCCTGATCATCCTGATCATCACAGTGAAGGTAGAAGCAGTCTCTGGAGCTCTTCTGGTCCAGGTTCCTGCTCAGAGCAGAGACAACTTTCACATCCTACAAGACTGCTCAGGGTTTATTTCCTTTGACAAATGTGGTAGAAAGGGCTGGGGGTAGTGATAGCGCAGGTGTTCCCTCTGTCAGACTTTCCTGCCCTCAAATCTCAGTCAACACCACAGGCTATGTAAAGTCTTCCCAGGCTGCTCCAGCTCAGCCCTAAAATGTGCCAGGTCAGCCCTAAAAACTTTAAACAGCAAACCAAAGTTTGTGTGTGTATTAAGTGAAGTTACGTGTCTCTGATGCAAAGGAGGAGTACTTATGTTGTCTGTTCAGCCAGCATAGCTGTAGGAGCACAGCCTTGTACATTCAGGCACTACAAAGAGTTGGACGAGTTAACAATCTGAACAGCCATGATCCCTTCAACAGTCTTTCTGTGGCAATTACCTACTTGCCCTGATGCTGAGAGAAACAAGTGGAGCTGGAGACCTGTACTTGTTTGAACAAATTGATGGGTCTCTGTCCAAAATCATCGAAGGGCACCTAATAACAACTGTCAACTGCTGCTGTACATTTAGAAGCAACATTTAAACTAGAGAATTAAAAAAACCTGTGTCTAGGGAATGTCCTTAAATTGATGGGATTTATGGAAATCATATGTAACTCAGTATTACCTAACGGGGTGCCTCTACTTTTTCTGTCTCTATTTGCCTGATTAACCTGTGATTAAGAACCAGTGCTAGCTTCACATCCCTAGTCAGGTTTTATATTTCTGAATGGGAAATACTGATCCCTATAGACCACACTGTAGAACAAGCATTGCCTTGGAGGGAGGGGCAAGACTAAGACATTTAGTACGGAGTTTTGGCAAATACAATAATAAGCAGGATCCTCTTTGTGCTTTTCAGTGGTGCAAGCACACGCCCATTTTTTGTGCACTGGTGGAGTATTCAGCATTGAGATTGGCCCTTCCAACACTCAAGTGGGGAGAAGGGATTTCTGCTCTAATGTGTGTGTTGTGTGCTCGTCCTAGCTCTCTTGTACTCTCCTTGTATAGGTGAGACCACCAAACAAGAGGTGTTTTTTTTTTAAAAAAAATCCCACATTTGTAGCTATCGGCTAAAAAGAATATGAATAGTTAGAATACTAATGGGCATGCTTTGTGATTTGAACAGGCCCCCAGTGGTATCCTTCCCGTGTTGGCCTGCAACTAGAGCGCAGTAAGTATTCGTATGGTTGAATGAAGCTACCTAACATATTATTAATCCTTTGGCAAATTCTTCTCCTAACAGCATTGCTGTCTCTATACATATTATTAGGTGATCTCTTAGCACTTTTTTGTTAATTGATATCATTGATTAATTTATTAGCTTCCTCATTGATAAAGGCATCTAATAGTTTTCATAACCACTCAGGAAAAATGTTTCAGAACATGGTATATGATCAAATAATGAAGTCAAGGCAGTTTTAAAACCATTCACTCACTTCACTCACTCACTGTGTTATCCATGTTAACACTTGCCCACAGCTTTGTCAGAAGATGCAACTGGCTGCAGAGGGCAGCCTCTTTTTTTTTGTGCCAGTACACCAGTTCTTGGTGGACATGGCAATGGGAGATGAAGCTGCCACAAGCTGTATGGCACTTGGTCTGCAGACATATAGTATTGCAGAGCCCTAGAAAATGAAGGCTCAGCAGCTAGGGGAATTTAGCACATTCAGTGGCTTAACAGTCAACAATCACATGTTGAAAGGGAGACGCAATACATAAAGAGGAAAACTGTTGCAGTAATGGGGACACCTCATGCCAGTAGCTGCTGGGGTTTCCTAATATCCATCTCACTGCTTCTGTAAAAATCAGAGAGAACTCCAGGTCCATCAGGACTGGAATTAGATGCCTCAGAATACTGTGAAAAGTAATGTAATGCTCAGATACACACAGTCTTCCTAGGTCAGACAGTTTACAAAGAAGTCTTGGGCTGAGGGCCTTTGCCCAAGAATCTGTGTGCATCATGATGATGTCACTTGTCGTAAAATAGCCTGAGAATGCAAACACTTCAGGCAAAAGATATCAGTGAGGGAGACACTGCATAACATTGACTTTCCCATTAGTCTTGCAAGATAAAACAAAAAGTGCTCTATGAAATTGTCCATGTGATTGCATGGCATGTCTCTAACAGTGTAAATTAACAGGGATAGCATCGTAACAATTGCTACGCAGTCCTGCCCAGTGTCATGTCAGCCTAATGCTTTTGTTAAAATGAACACAGAATAACTCTCATAGGAATGCTCTAAGTTGCTAACCTGGAGAATAAGTACCAAGTTGCCAAAATAAATCAGAATATAAGTTGGGCCTACATCTTGGCCATTAGCAGGGCAGCCTACATGTTATGCTGAGCCTCTGAGAGGGTGCCTGTTTTTCATGCCATCTCCTCTTTCTTTTTATCATTACAGATGGGCCCTATTTGAAGGATTCTATTAACATTCAAAGCCTTGCCGTTTCCTCCATCATTACTCTGTATTTTACAGACCTGGGTCAGCAGGTCGGTTGGACCACGGTAAGTATGTCCTTGTAACAACCAACATCATATATCTTAATGTACAGTGTATTTTAGCATCAAATTACTCCAACTTCCTCAGCTTGTCCTTCCCCATGTCAAATGGTGTAATTACTTTATAGTGAGCCAAGTTATCAAGTGTTGTGACATCCAATTAAAGATTAGAAGGTGGACATAACAGTATTGCCTAAGGAAAAAAAAATCACTTTTTTAAAAACAGTTTTAACTTATCTAAGTTTTATATGCCTGTGCAAGACCTGTAGCTCAATCCATTCATTTGCTCCAAGGCTCCTCATCTTTTAAAATGGATATTAAAACAAAAAAAAAAAAGGATTTCTGGTAATTCAGTTACTAATGTAAGAAAGTTATTGGATGGGAAAGTCTTACTCTTTGATCACCTGAAGTATAGCTCTGAGCGAGTGGTGAGGTCAAGGATTCCAGGCAGAAGATGCCTGACCAGGCTCAGGAGTTACAAAACTTTTGAATCTCTTCATAAAGCATTCACCATGAGCAACAATATCTGTGTTATGCTGTAGGTAGAACCAGGTTCTGTTCTTACTTCAGTTATTTTACTATAAGGAGCTGTTGGAAGGTCAGGGTGGTGGGAGAGAGGCAATGCATTCTGCAGGATTTTGGGAAATTCTAACCTAACAGGCTCTTCTAGGCACGGAGGAAGTGAAAGATTCAATTCATTCAAGGTGGATGTTACTACCAGAACTATCTTTGACTTTAGGAGAAGTCAATTTCTACATCAGCACTGTAAGGTCATTTATCAATGTCACCTGCTCAAGTTTATGTGCATTACAAGTGGATGAGTGGATTGAGAGCAGCCCTGCAGAGAACTTTGGGGATGGTGGTGGATGAAAAACTGAACATGAGCAATGTGTGCCAGCCCAGAACACCAATCACATCCTGGGCTGCATCAAAAGAATTGTGGCCAGCAGGTTGAAGGAGGTGATTTGCCCCCTCTACTCTGCTCTGGTGAGACCCCACCTGTAGTGCTGCATTTAACTTTGGGGCCCCCAACTTAAGAAGGACATGGACCGGTTGGAACATGTCCAGAGGAGGGCCACAAAGATGATTGGGGGGCAGAGCACCTCCTCTGTGAGGCCAGGCTGAGAGAGACAGGGTTGTTCAGCCTGGAGAAGAGAAGGCTCTAGGGACAACTAATAGCAGCCTTCCAGTACTTAAAGGGTGCCTACAAGAGAGAAAAGGAGGGACTCTTTATCAGGGAGTCTACTGACAGGACAAGGAGTAACAGTTTCAAACTGAGAGTAGATTTAGATTA
This sequence comes from Apaloderma vittatum, assembly GCF_000703405.1. Taxonomy (NCBI): domain Eukaryota; kingdom Metazoa; phylum Chordata; class Aves; order Trogoniformes; family Trogonidae; genus Apaloderma; species Apaloderma vittatum. The sequence continues at coordinate 17,788 of NW_009718726.1, read as the reverse complement.
GATATTAGAAAGAAATTCTTTACGGAGAGCGTGGTGAGGCACTGAACATGTTACCCAGGAAAGCTGTGGATGCCTCATCCCTGGAAGTGTTCAAGGCCAGGTCGGATGGGGCTTTGAGAAACCTGGTCTATTGAGATGTGTCCCTGCCCATGGCAGGGGAGTTGGAACCAGATGATTCTTAAGGTCCCTTCCAACTCAAACCATTCTATGATTCTATGATTCACACTGTGTGACCTACATATTTCAGCAGAGGTCTGTGAATTTACCAAGGCTGAGGCTTTACCCTACTGATTCCCATGCTGAGTAACGGCCCAGTGGGGCCACACTGATTAATGCTAGTTGGAGTCCTGTTTCCCCGCAACCCATCCCACCACCTCTCAACTGTGGAATTTCCTTGCAAAGCAAAACTGGGAGTAGTGCAGCCTCCTGTTTGCTACAACTAAGTAATATGCAAGAACCTTATTTATTCTCTCCTTTCCTAGTGGTTTATGTAGCCTGAGACAGTAACATAACTAAAGCTTAATATCCCATTATAAATAGTGCAGTTATGACTAGGCAGTGATACTGCAGGCAGTGGCATTTTTTATGATTTAATCTGTGTGTGCAGAAAGTTGCCTCCATGAGTTTATGAATATTCATCTTATCCCATTCTGCTCCATATTCTAAATTTCTTAGTGGGAGAAATGTTCTTCTTAGTCACGTCATTTAAACAGTCAAAAGCTTTTTACATTAAAGCTAGTATACAGCAACAGGGAAAAAGTTCATTGAAGATTGTATTCTGACAATAGCAATTAAGAATACATTTGTACACAGGGCATATAATTTTAGTGCCAGTTTTACTGTGCTTAGATCTCCCATACTCCATCCCCCTTGATGCTCCATCAGATTTATGCACCCAGGGAGGAATGCTGCTGATATAAAGGGCTGACATTTAAGTAAAAAAGGCAGAGAATAAAAATATTCTTATCTCATCAGCAAAATGATATTGCTGAGGTACAAAAGGCCATATTCAGATCTGGACTCCAAAAATAGACACAGAAGCACATTGAGATATGCTGGTGCTCCAGAGGCCGATGCATTGGGCATGGATCTGTCTAAGGGATAACTAAACACAGAGGTATGTGTTCTGGGGCTTTGTCACCTCATTGGAGGTCACACTTGAGATACCCACTTCCAAATCAGGAACACTAAGACCCCTAATGCTGTAGATTTACACCAGGACAACAACTGGTGTCTTTTAAAAGGAGAAGGTGGCTCCCACCTCCTGGGAGCAGTATCCTCTCCAGACATGCCATAAAATAAAAGATGATGCTGTTCATTTCCAGACAAAGAGTGTAGTTTTCTAAATCTCAGAGCATGTTCCTGAATCAAGAAACCTCAGCTTCCTTTTCTGAGCATGAGCTGTCTCTGATTTACCGTCCTTTTCACATTCCACCTTTGTGGCTTAAGACTTTGTTGTCTCCTGTTGTCTACTCAGTTCCTCTGTCAGAGGCTGCCACTTTGCAGGAAAGATGTTTTTTTCTCCTCCTCAGCCTTCTTAAAACGAGGTTGCACAGTAATGCTTGCACTGTGAAAGGCCAGACATCCTCTGGGCTCTGGTTGACCAGATTTCAAAACGTTCTACAGGCTGGGTTGCTCTGAGGGAGGACAAACGGGTGAGAGATTTGCAGTTCTCTTTCACTGGAGTGATTACTTGCCAATCTCTTTTGAGATAATGTGGGTAGAAATCCAACCTAAACTGGCTCTTTGAGAAGAAAGGGGGCTCTCAAGGCTCTCTCTTCCAGAAAGCAGAAAACAAAACCTGTTTCTTGGTTTAATGGATTTTGTTAAAACTCTCTCTCTACATGGACTTCTTTTTTTATAAAACAAATATTATGTGAAACACATACTTTACTTCTGCACAAGATTCCTTTACCCTACTTGGAAGGCATACTTTGCTGATTGACACTGCAGGTATACTAATGGGAGCTGAGTTTACAGTTCTTTTCTAAATATCTGCTGCGAAGATTGTACCCCCAGGGGCATTTGAAACTCCTGTCACTGGAGTGATGGACTTTACTTTTAATCTCTGTCCAATTTTGGCCTTAAGAATGCTCAAGAAACACCTCTTTTTACAAATTGCAATGTGGCATGTGACTTTTTGAAACCTGGCTGGCATTTTACTGCTAAGAATGCATACTGCTACTGTAGTCAAAAGGAAAAAGAAAAACATTGTTTCTGCTCAAAATCAGACTTTAAAGCTTTCCTCATCTCAGCAGTAATTGCAATTTCTGATTTATCAGCTTTTGTTTTCTAGTTACTACCCGGGCAGGCTATCAGAAAGATCAAAATAGAACTAAGAAAACAGCATAGAACTGTGAAAAATATATTTTACCTCCAAGTCTGTGAATTTCATAAGATTAACTATGAAAACACAGTACTTCAGTAAATATTTTTTGTAACTATGTTTTAAAAAAAAAAGCTTAAATGCCTTGACTCCTGAGAGCCTTAAAATACCGAGGCTGGCAGCAGAACTGCTCCATTTCAAATATTCCAATGAAAAAAAGACTCTGCTCAATTTAGAAAGACAAAGGCTAATACTTATTTAAACCCAAGAATATATCTGAAAGCTGAAAATCCACACTTTCCCTAATTGGGCTGTTCCCTTATGGCTGGTAAGCAAAATTATCACTGAAGTAGACATTGTGGAAAATGAACAAGAAGCCAAGGGATCTATGTAGGAAGCTTTCTGGTCATGTACAGCAGGTGTATGCAGTGGAGAAGTGCATGTTGTGTTGAATAACGAGGTGTGCCTGTTCTCTTGGGGGGAAGGCAATGTTTCAGTCAGAATGGTTCTCTCCCCTTCTTCGCTCAGTGGACACGTACCAAAGTTTGTCCTGTGGGTGTAGGTGGGTGGTGATCAGGGGAGGAGCAGTTTGCTCTGACTGTGGCTCGCAGAGCTCTCTTAGTTGGTCCTATACATGTGGAGCTATCTCATGAAGTCTGTGGGGCGAGTGTGGTATGAAGCCATTTGTGAGTATTGATGGGTTTGAAACAGGCAGTCAGACTGCTGCAGACTCATTTTCTCCACTGTCTCTATAGCGAGGCCAGTCTGGGGCTTCCCATGGGGAAAAGCTTAAGATATTTTCCCTACCTTGGAAATGGAGGAAGAGACTTCAATAAAGGCTTATAACCTCTCAGTGGGATGTAGAAGTACAGACAATTATAACAGAAGAAAAAAAGATAGGATCTGAGGAATCTGAAGGAGTGGGAGGGCTGCGAGTCCCAGCAAACTAGTGGGCCAGCAGGAAAAAGATAAATGTGAGAAAACTCACATAATCATTGCTTAGGAAGGAATTTGAGATCAAAGTAAGACAGAGAGCTGAGGATCTGTAGGATGTATCAGTGGAGAATGTCACTGAATATATTTCTCAGTGGATATATATCAGTGCTTGCATATTCTGTGGCCAATTCAAACACAGTTAGTTGTGGGATAGGACCCTACAAATACAATAACCTTTTCAGGGAATTGCGAGTGCCTGGAAAACTTAGCAGTGGCAAGTAAATGGAATGTATGATTCTGTGTAAACCTGTAGGCAGCTCAAGAAAAACTGTAACGAAGTGCCAAAGAAAGAGAAATCCTCACGTGTTTTTTTCATTGCTAAATCTCTCGGATCGATAGATAATGTGATCATAAAAGATGATCTCCAGGAGAAGAAGTTACTGTTTCCTCTACAGCACCTTGTCCAACTACAACTACTTGTAATGCACAACACCTCCATTTTACAGCTAACAGTTTGTACTTGGCAGAGGTTTCTGCTTGAACACACAGTAAGCGTTGCTCTACCTTGGTACATATAGCCAAGTCTTGAGCTGATCCCAGTCAAATGCTATGAACTTTCAAAACACTGTAACCTTTCACAAAGGCAAACTACACACACAAGACTGGTCTTATTTTTCATTTAATTAAGTCTAATAAATTTCAGCCTCCAGGGTTATCAGGAGAGAACAGCTTGCATTTGCCTGATTTCTTGCCATCATTTTGTACTGTTTGTGTCTTTCCTTGGGCCACATACACTTTTGGCTCTTTGTTACTGCCCAGTGGAAGCATGAAGTCAACTGATAAGGCTGGAGGAGACCTCTGAAATTGCCCAGCTGGCTGATAGGGATTCCTCAGATCCTGTTTTTAATAAGGCAAACAGCGTTGAAATGATTTCTCTTGGTCTCAGCAACAAATGCCACAAGCTCACAACGAACCCTGCCAGCATGTCAAATTTTCAGGTGCCAAAGGGAGTTAGGGAGCTACTAAGAAAATGAATTCTGAGGGGTGAACATTTTAGTTGCTTTTGAGCACAGTAGAGGCTGAAGAACCTGTGCACAACCGTTTATAATAATACCCTTGAGTTTTTACCCATTTGAGTGTAAAAAGAAGGTAGAGGGAATTCAGTAAGCATGCACAGAACAAGCTGTTTCTTTCAGTTAAACCCTTCCTGCTACTTAAGGAGCAAAGAGCTACTTGATATATGGTGCTGATAAAGACAGACTCTTTCCAATTTCTATTCAGAGTAACTAGGGAGGTTGACAATTTGTCAATCTATGCAAACTTGAGAAGTCTTAATCCCTCTAGAACGTATAAGCCTAGAAAATTATTTTGAGGTATGGGGATTTTTTCCCAACCTCGTACTAGGGGTAAGGAGAGCATAAAGAGAAGGGTGAACTGGAAAGCGAACCAGTGTTTGAGAGGATGAGGTGCTCCTTCACTGCTCTTTGCCCACCTTGTCTGGCGGCCTTGACAAGTCACAGAATTTCTCTGTATCTCAGCTTCCAGTTCCATGGCAAGAAAATAACATTATTTTCCTCTTTGCAAAGGTTGAGGTTTCTAGATGAAAAGCACTGTGGAAGAGCTAGTTGAGGTTGCTGGTACTAGCTAAGTACACATTTTACAATGGTACACATTATATGGCAGAGTTCAAAATGCTCTCAAAGCCCTGTAAAAATTTGGCAGCAAATCTGAACTCACATTGGTCTTTGGTTGCAAACAGAACTTGAGTGCTTCGTTGAATGTGTATCAGTATAAGCACATGTAACACATATATGCGTGTGTGTGTGCATGTGTATAAGAAAAGCATTTGTTAATTCGCAGTAATTTTTCATTTTAAGCAAGAAACATGCAAAGGATTGTGCTTTCAGGGAGGAAGCTTGATCAGGCTATGAAGTAGTTTGATGCCAAACCAGTGGTGTCAGACAGCTCAGTCTTAGGCAAAGAGACAAGAGGGAGCTGGGATTTCACCTCCCTTTTCTCACAGAGGGAGCAAGGCCTGGCTCAGGGACAAACAGCATCCATCACTGTTCTCTTGCCAGCTCCTGAAGCTGGCCTGAGTCAGCTCTAATTTGCTTATGAAATCCTACAGCAAATCCACCCCTATCACTGGAATTTGCAGTAAATACTGAGCTGCAGCCTGAAATACTGTTAGATGTCAAGTCACTGCAAAATCTGCCCAGCTAAAAGTTTCAGGTGCCTCGGCATGCACTACTGAAGTTTTGTGACTGGATTATCCACTTCCATGAGAACTAGAACAAAAATCATTGAATATTCAAGCAGCCCATAAGAATTATGCTCCCTGATGCAAAACTGCTGTAGATTTTTGCAAACATGTAAACCCAAACATTTAAAAAAGGTGGAGATTTAAAGATGCTGCTAAAACTATGCCATTATCATCCCCAGGTAATTATATGGTCTTTAATGAGGTAGCAAAGCGTATGAAATAGAAATTAGTACAGAAACTAATAATGTTTCTTAATGATTATTAACTCAAGAGTACTTAGGGCTCGGACTGTAAAAGGAGTTTAAGGTAGTCTGATGCTAAGTTTAACACGATTTGGGAACTTGGCAGGGTTCAGCTGCCTGTTTCTCTTGGTTTTCTCAGAAATCTTGGCTGTGCCCTGTACGCTCGCATGCAGTAATGGTCTGTGTGGCTGATATCAGTAGATCCTTCTCTTCATGTGCTATGTGCTGTCTCAGTCTGATGCTGGCTCAGACCTTTGTCTCACATGGAGAAGCTAAACTCTGTCCATTAGATAAATTACCTACTCTAGATCCTTTTCCATCAAAATTATGCAGGACATGCTTGAGCTGTTTTGTATCTCTTGCTGCCCTGAGATCTTCATTGTCCTGGCTGCAGGTATTACCCTCATACCATACCCTGCTCTTCTCCTGCTTGAACCCAGACATCCCATTGGCAGTGGAAGAGAAAACATCGTGACCAGCACTGATGAACTGGGAAACTGCCCCTACATGGAATGGAAAGAGCTGCAGGAAGGGTTCAGCATGGAAAAGGCTGTATGGCCTTCCCTCACCTTTGCTCTGCAGCTTGTCATAAATGAGATAATGTGAGGCTATGCCAAAATGCAACGTGATACACGACAGGGTGTGTTGTGTGGTATTACAGAAAGGGCACGTCATAAACATCACAGAGAGGATTTAGCTGATACCGTCATGTGAAGATTGCTAATCCGTGGGCTGTTGGTTTATAAAGATTCTGCTGGACTTTTTTCAGACTGCCTCCATTCCACCCCCTCTCTTTACAGCTTCCTTTTGTCCTTTTCTACCTTTTCACAAACAGTACACGCAGTAGTGTTAACTCACAACAAAAACCTTTCCATTCCTTGTTGTAGACCTGTTGGGATAGTGTCAGGCACTATGCCAACTGGCCCTACCAGCCAGAAAATTCGCCTTGCATTCCCTGAAATAACTTTAAAGAATTCCTTTCACCACTGCTGCATTCGTATCTCCCTAAATATACCCTGTGCCTCATAAAGTCTGGCATTATAATCCCTGACCTGTTCAGCAAGGTGTTACTGGGATGATGATCTGAACAGAGACAAAAGAAGCAGGTACAATCTAGTTCATGCAAAATGAGATGCCTTGATGGTTTGTGAATTAGATACCCTGTATGGTCTTCTCATTTGTCTCATCATCTTTTGAATGATGGATACTCCTACCTTAGCTCTCTTTTTACATATTTCAGATCTATGTTCTGTTGCTTACGTAGTAGATGGTGCTATTTTGTGTATTACTGAGCCAAGTCCCCAAGGGCCTGGTAATTGAGACAGTTACAGAAGCTTGAGTTAAGCATCCTGTATGGAGCTCACACCTGGGAGAGGTTTGATTCAGGAACAGCACTTTCTTTATGCCATTGACACTGGAGAAGAGTGGAGGAAAGTAAGAGGCCTAGACATTGCACATGATAAGCAACAGAGTGTACAGACGGGGAAAAAAGGGTCAATCTATTTTCTTTCTTCAGGGAGATACTGATGAGCTCAACAGTTAAATTCTGTTGAACTATGCACATGGTAATGTAGATGTAACGCTCCTCCAAGAAAATATCTTTGTTTACTATGGACCACCACATTTGGCTGCACGAAATACATCAAAATAGTCTAGGCAGACCCACAAGATTGCAAAGAAAAAGTAATTTTCTTCTAAATAGTGGATATTTTTTACCTTTCTACAGAAGAAAAATGCTCTGTGTTGTAAAGGATCACTTTTTTGTTTGTTTTTATGAAATGGTATTTCTTTTTGTGCAAAAACTGCAAGCTGCTATGTTATTATTTTCAGGGTTTTGTTTAATTTTTTTTTTTTGGAGGATATGCCAGTAGAAATGGGTATCTTAGTAATTTTGTAGTTTTTTGGAACATTTTTAAAAATGATAGGTTGAACTGATCTTTAACGCAACTAAAAAACTCCCGAAATTCAGCAATTAGTCAAGTTGTAGGATGAGTATGAAGGTACTAAGGCAGGCTTAATTGCATATATTCTTTGAGAATCATTAGAGGAACGGTGCTTGCCTTTGATTGCCAATGGTTAGAAATGATTGTAATTTTGTATTAATTTAAGACACTTTCACCTGCTTTAACTCATGAGATTTTTAGCAGAGTTTCTCTGACTACCTTTCTGATGAATTTAAAATCAGTGGTCCAGAAGAGGAGATCAGAGTTTGCAGCATAGAAAATACAACAAAGGCAAACAGACTGAAACTCACCTAAAATGAAAGGAAAAAGAAACACACCAAAAAATGATACAGCAAATTGAACCTCATCGTCTAAACCAGAATGCTACTGATCTTAACTACGTTCCAGCAGCATAACACAGTTATAACAAAGGCAAATACAGTCCTGCCTACTGGACAACACCTACTTTGACTGCAAATCTCACAGCTAGACTGCTTGTCTCCACACGGGCGATTAAGGCTGCGTGTCGGAGGTGATTGACACACAGATCCTTGTCCCCAGCGTGCAAAGCACCCTGAGCAGGCTGATGCTGGTCGCCTCCACAAACGCCACCTCGAGAGCTGCTGGTGGTGCTCTCCAAATTGTTCTGATGGGAGGCCCTTCACCCCATCTCCTGCATCACCCTGTCGCAGGGATTCAGGCATCATGTGGGGAACACTTGGTTCAGTGGCAAGTAATCACAACTTGGTGTTAAGTCCTGCCAAACTTTTCCTAGCAGCTTTTGTAATATGCTTGTGTCAAACAGACGATAAAAGCTGGCAGTTGCGGGTGTGTTTTGCGGCACAACTCATGTCCGAGAGGAAAAGCTACACTGGAGAAAGCAGCTCATTCCAAGCCCTTACACTGACCTGTCCAGACCATATTATTTGCACCTCTGCCTCCTATACCACCACTGCCTATATCTAGTTTATTAAGTTTGAAAAGCAGAGGCCGTCTCTGACAATGTTTGCAGAGTGCCTCACACAGTGGGGTCACAGTTAGGAACAGACCCATACAGCTGCTGTTAGGACAAAACTCCAGTGAGCTCTTGCCTGTGGTGTGTTCCAAACAGTGTGGGCTCTTAAGACACTCCTTGATTAAATGTTTTCTTACACACGCACACACACACACCCCCCCCTGCTCTTGGGATCATGCAGAATCTAAATGGAGCACAGAAATCATAGTGTCAATGTGGAATGAAAGAGAGTTTGACATTTCCCCAGTAGAGAACACTTAAGTCTGTTACTTTTGAGAGAGTTCTGCTATGAGAGGTTGAAATTTCAAAACCTTTTCCTCTGTAATAGAGGGAAAGAAGTGGTACTGGGGGTCCAAATGAAGGAGACTTAATTGCAGAACATTTCTGCAAGAAAACATTTCTGTTTCAGTGTTCTTCTGAAGAGTGATTAGAACAGTCCACTGGGAGTAAGAGCGCTTGCCAAATACTACTTTTGAGAAAGACAGTCTAAACTCAGTGTTGCTTCCTTAAGCCATGGGTATTTACCAGTTACAATTCTGTACCAGTGCAAATAGCCACCTTAAGGCCAAATGGCCTATTTAGTTATGTATCTTTATCCCTTAAGCCACGCTATGCACTGCAGTTATGACTTGCCAGTTGCTGGTTCTTGTAAACATGTAGGACTACACCATTTCAATTTTATGCTGAAATTCATTCCAGTGGGGACAGATGATCAAATCCAGACCTCACGTCACCCTAACCACATTTTACTTCCTCCATCTGCTTGTAGCTTATGAGCATGCCCTGAGAGCACTGGCTGTACCAAACCAAATCCAGAACATAAAAATGAGGGTGGCTCATGGCAGCGCTATAACTTTGCCTTCTTTCGCTCCCCACATGTGTCCTCTTGGCTCTCTGTGGCTAGCAAGGGTGACAGTGGGGAGATTAAAAAATTTCTTTCTGGTTCACAGGGTAACTTACTTGTCCAGTCTGTCCACCACAGCCAACTTCTGCTGATGTTCCCCCAGGGAGGAGTCCTACTCTGTCACTGAACGAGCTCAAAGCACCATATACCGGGCAGGCAGTCAGGTCCTGCTCTTCCACCCACCACCAAATATCAAGCAATGATCTCTGCCTTCCAGAAGATTCTGCTAGCAACTAGGATTCAAGGCTGTGCTGTGTTTGTTTCTGCTGTGCTTGGTTGGCTTTTAACTGATGTGTCACTTAATTGCAAAAAACACTGGCAAGAAAGCAAGCTAGCTTCAGCTTTTGTGCCTTGAGTTGTTTAGATTCCAAATAGGCATCTGATGGCAGAGCCAAAAGAATAAAGAGGAAATAACTGTGATTTTGATCAGCTTCCACGAAGCATTCCTGACAGGATTAATGTTCTGCACAGAAATCACTCTCTCATTTCCTGGATGGATTTTACTCCTTTGCTAAAGAGACAGAAAAAAAAAAAAAAAAAAAAAAGCCTGTGAGTCATTTAAGTTCTCAAAAGGAAGCCAAAATAAGATTTGAAAGATGAATGGGTATTGTGGGTAGGGGTATTATTTTTCTCATGTCTTTATTGATACAATTTCCTATTTTCTTTTGCGTTTCCAGTTTTTTGTAACAGAATACACCGGGCCTCTTCTAATATATCTGCTCTTTTACATTCGCCTCTCAACTATTTACGATCGAGTGGAAAGTAGGAAGAACTTCCGCCATCCAGTGGTTCAGTAAGTGCCACCTGTGGGAACTATTTTCCTGGAGAACAGGGAGCTGGAGGGATGGAGGCTGCATTTTCAGGGCTGAGGAGGTTACAAGGGGGTTGTGAGGTCTCAGAATCAGTGGGAGATTCAGACTGTTCTCATCAATAGCTGTTTGGCATTTCAGCAGCACTTGGAAGCCTCACCAAATATGGGATTCCAGTTGCAATGGTTGCTGCACTCGGCCACAGTGGGAGATACAGTATTTTCCACAAATAATTTGAACTCTAGACAGCCTGAATAGAAGGTGTAATAATAAATATAGTGAGTAGTAACCCAAAGTCACACTTGACAGACAATAGAGGACAAGACTTCAAGTGTTCCCATCTCCTTACAGAGCAATCCCACTCATAGGGTTAGCAGTACCAGCATCCAGCACAGAAGATAACTATCACTACACTAGCTCTCACCTAGGCACAACCAGGGGGAATTTTGAGAGGTTTGCATGTCATGAGTCAGGTCAAGAACAAATGAGAAACTCAAAAGAAACACCATAGGAATTCAGAACTGGTGATCTGACTTTTGAAACTAACCTCTTAAAACTGTAATTGTTCCCCAGGGCCATAAACAACATATCTGAGTTCTGAAAGACTTTTGAAAAATAAAACACTTAAGTGACAAAGAAAAAGAAGAGCTCAGCCACTGTTATAGAACAGTGAGAAGCACAGATTGTGTCTAGCTGTACAGAAACAAATCAGATGAGCTCATATATAAGCATAAACCAGATAGCTTTCTTTTCTCCATCACTGGAGCAGTAATGTTAACAAAGAAAATTAAACAGCTCTGATATAATACAGCAGGAGCTGACAACAACGAAATGCAACCTGCTTAGTCTGCTAGAACTCAAGAGCATGCCAAAAAGCAATCAAGAGAGGACAGCCAACCAAGATAGCTTTCTATGACCTTTGACAGCCCCTCCCTTTCCCAAGCCTTTTGAAAGACTCTGGAGGAAACAAAACAGACCTGATCAATAGGCAGGAATAAGAACTCTTCCAGACAAGAAAGTGGCAAACAGCTATGCATGGTAATGGCCAGGGACGCTCTGGCACTTCCACCACCACCAACCCTACTCTTCCACAGGATGGTGGTTAATGCCCTGAGCAGGCTGGGAACTTCCACACTTGAGGAATTTACTTCTCTCCATTGTGACTGTGCCCTATCTGGAGCAATTAATACCTGGCAGAGGGGTGGAACGTGATCCAGGAAAGCCTGTCAGCTATATATGTTGGAGCACTGGAAGTGAGAGGGCACACAGGGAACTAGTAACCTCAAGGAACTGTACAGCTTTCCCATGGCACTTTTTCCACACTAAGATTGCAGAATCAAGGGAGCTGGTATACAGCAGAGAAAAACACTGAGCAGTAATATAATTTACAGATGGAGGGACACAGACTTGGAGAAACATGAAGGGAGTTAGTGGAGCTGGGAATGAGAACACTAAATACAAATCCAGAGCTGCAAGACCCTTGCCTTCCTCCTCTTGCTCCTCCTCATGTAAAATGAGAGAGTTTCTGGTAGCACAGAAGAACCAACAATATCTTTATCTTCTTTTAAGTGGGCAAGGGGTGTGCAGAATCCTTCCGATGACCACTCTTTAACAGATTCATTTGAGGCCCTCATCCTAAGCCAAATTAATCTAAAAATAATTCCCAGCAAATCCGGAAGTTTGCTCTGGACTTTGGATATCCAAAGTCGTTAATTGTTTGAAATTTTCTTAGCTCAACTCTCTCTGGTTTAATTACTTTGAAATTATTTAATCTTTGACTCTGGCTACCATACAAGATGCGTAATAAAAGTGTTTGAGATTTCACATGCTGAAAATCACTTTTCATTTATATCTTATAATTAGTTTGCCGTGAGATGGGCTGCGGTAAATGTAACCAAGATAAAATGCCACCAGGAATCACTCTTGACATTTGTTTCTGAAACTCAATCTCAATGAGCTACAACTCACTCTCGGAAGCAAATCAGCAATGCCTGTTATTGTTTCATAATCTTCCCTAAAAGAGAATCAGTAAAATAATTTCTACAACAATTACCTCATTTCTTTGTAACGGGCAACAAAAAAGCCATCAGAATGGATTAACTCTGCTACAAAATCTCATTTTGTGTCCACAAGGAAATGAAATACAAACTACCTTCATGCAGATACTTGAGTTGGCAAAGGACAAGGAAACCATCCAGAAGATATTCAGAATGTTTTTAAATGTCAGACACATCCCACAGGAGCATTAAGGTAGCCTGAAAATATGGGAGATATCTTTTGGAAAATCACAGCAGACACCTGTTTGTATACACACGTGTCCTGTTTTAACGTCTCGGCAGAGCCATGTATCACAGTCAGAGCTTGAGGAGCTCTTTTTAATTCAAGGCTAGTAAAAATAACTTGATCCCTGCAAAATGAAAGCAACTTTGTATAACACTGAAAATGATTCAATTAATCTTTTGTTCCAGCTGCTTCAATTAAGACAATATCTTAAATCTCAAGATTTCAGTGTGACTCTGCAGTTTTGGAATATTAGTCCTTATTCGTTATGTGACATTAAACCTGTGAAGTAATAAAAAGCAATCTTCTACTTATCTTAATTTCTTTTTTTTTTTTTTCTTTTCTTCCAGCTTGGCCTGCTTCTGCCATTGTTTACACTATATCAGACATCTTCTGGAGACATTATTTGTTCACAAGTTTTCGGGAGGGCACACTCCTCTGAAAAATATGATAAAGGTGACAGTATGTTTGTCATTTTGTGTAACAGAGAATATCCCCATATCAAAGTAGTCCTTAGAATAAGATAAGAAAATAAAAAATAATTTATTTTCTAGCCCCAGGAATTATGATTAGTTAAAATACAAGTATAGGAAGAATTTCAGGGCCATATGCCCAAGGACATGAATTGAAATCAATGTCCATTTTAGCTCCTGCATGTCAATGTCCACTTTGACTCATCCACCCATGGGGCTGATTGTCATATACAGGATATTTTTCAGATTGAATGCTATTTTATTACGAGATATGCTGCTGCAACATCTAGCAATACTGACAGAAATCACACTCCACTTCCTCAGAGCAATATAAATATAGAGCAGGAGACAGGCCTTGCATTAAGAAGCTAAAATCAAATTACAAGCAGAAAAGAAAAATATTCTCCTTTTATAAGAGGACGCCTCCAGAAGGAAGATATTGGGCTGGCCCACAGTCTTCAGTATCCCAAAGCCTCCCAAATTTCAACTGTATGTCATTACCCATAAGCTCTCCTTTCTTTTATTTCACGTACTTAGTCTTGCTCATTTTTTATGACCCCACATCCCACCTCATTCAGTGTCCTGTAGAGGCCCTCCCTTTAAAAGTTCTACCATACATTTCAGATTTCAGTGAAGGAGATAAATGTATGGCCATGTCAGGGGGCTCGATTTGATTCTAGTCAGAAAGAAGGTAATAAGATGCACAGCTGGAGATGTTGTTTTACAATATAGTGTTAAAAAAAAAAGAAAAAGAAAAAAGAAAAAGAGGAATCTAAGCTAAATGTCTTTGGAGCCAGCGTGCCATTTCCAAAGTGATTCATGCCTGTGGGACATTTAGACCCACAGTTGCTCCTGTCCCTTCATGTCTGTGGGTACATATATCACAGTAGTACTGCATAAAAAAAGATTAAACAGAGAAAGCCTGACTTGCGGCACTGCTTTCAGGATGGGGCTGTAGCCAGTCCCAGCATACCGCCCTTCCTTGGAAGGGATCCTTAACTTAGAAACATAGAAGAGCTTTATCCAGTCTCTGGGGTGGTTTCAGTTGTTTCACTGGTAGCTTTTGTTTTTCTCCTTGAACAAAGCATGGGGGCAGTGAGTCCTACACAGGGCAAGAACTTGACCACATTATCTCTGCTTGGACTTTCCCAAGCCCACAGCTTCAGTCACCAAGCAAAGGCAGCTGGGATGCTGCATTTTAAAGAGTGAAGTGGAGCTGAAACCACGGGAGCAGATGCAGTGTGTCGCTCAAATACCTTCATAGGAATTGTGCGCCTTTGTTTTTATGCCAGAGTTAAACTGGGCCTGTTTGGTTTTATTCTGAGTTGTATCAGCTGGTTTAGTGCTCTGTTTGGCTAGCTCAATCTTACTTGGAAGCGCTGAGTTTAAAGTATAGCAACAGCTCATCTGTGTTAACCAACCACTGGCTTTTAGCAGTGCAACAGGAAAATGTGGCATTTAGCAGTACAATCAAACAAGGAGAAAACAAGCATCAATTCCTACAACAGGCATGAAATACATTGAACACGATCAAAAAAAATCTACACTGTGCATCTTTTTATTTATTTTTTTTGGTGGCTTGATAGCATCTTAAAAAGATCCATATTCTGTGGCTCAAAAAACTACTGCAAAATCTTTCAATGGTCATCTGGGTTTTGCACTTATCAGAATTTATATTTATAATGTTACAGTTTGTATTTGCTTATCATCCTTCTAACACAAAAATACACCTTTTGCCCATTCCAGGGCTGTGCCTTTTACTGGGGATTCACGTCCTGGATTGCATACTACATCAACCATCCACGATATACACCACCATGTACGTATAAGTATAACACAAAACTGACTTTCGTTTTAAAAAGTTTTTTGTATGCAACCTTAAGTCCCCCAGAATCAAGATATGGCCCCCACAAGAGATGATAGGACTAATCTACTCAGAGATTAGCCTTAAATTCCCTGTCAGGAGGAAGACTGTTGTGCAGGAGACACTCCAGCCATGCCACTGAATGTACATTCCTGTTCAGCAACAGTCAATTGCTGTCCAGTATTGTGAACTGGAAATACTGGCAAAATGGAAGAAACACAAAGATCAATATATCTTGCTTATGTTCACAATATTTATATTAAGAACGCTGGAGACAACTAGACCTGGCTGCATTTTCCTGGAGGAAGTATTTATTTGTTAAAGATGTATCCTTTTCATGCAAATTAAGAATTTTTATTTTTTTGTGAAAAAACAGTAAAAGTCAAAGTCAAACAAAGTAAACAGTAAAAGCCAACCAGATACTGCAGACAGTAATGAAAAAAATCCTATTTTTTTTTGTCTCCAGATATCATTCATCATTTTGTTCCCTCTCATTATATTCTATTGTTACAGTGCTATTTCTTCATATTTTTTCTTATTGTTTACCTTTTGAACTTTTGTTCCTTTGGAGTATAATTGGCATATGTTTCTTCTACTATTTTACTTTTCATGTTACACCTAAGTCTTTCTTTTCCTTTGCATCTTATACTTATCTACAAGCTTTGGGAACAAAAGGGTTTGCTTTATCATCTTTATTTACTCAGTTAAATTACTAATTTTCTCCAATCAAAAATGTTTCCTACATGGCACCGTTCCAAGTAGCACACAAGTTCGGTTTCAAAATGATGTGATTCACTGAAAGAGATGAATTTGGCACGACTTTAACAGGAATGCTGCAAACAATGCTGAAACCTCCCTAGACACAGTTTCCAGCAGTCTGGACCATCAAATCCATAGATGCAGCTTCTTTATAGAGGAGGCCATTTGTCCAGGACACAGTTTTCCCACAGAGAAAGCATTCAGAAGAAGTTCTTCTAATTGCTTGCCACTGCACTTGGATATGTGAAGACAGGTAGTAGAAAAAGTTAAGTGAAAATTGCCTTGAGATCAGTGGTGAAGAGACTGGCATTTCTAGATTGCTGTTACTATTTGCATTGTTTTTATATTGTGTGTGATAATACCCATTCTTTCTGCAGCGCCTGTCAGGAAAAAAATATTTCTGCTCCTCAGCACTAGATTAATTTCACCCACAGCAAATCATGTGCATACCATAAAATGCAATTTATAATTTCATTCTATTTTCTAGCATTCGGCCACAGACAAGTCTCTTTTGCTGCTCTTGCTTTTCTGGTACGTACAAAAATAAAGTCTCATTAATGGTTGTGGAATAGAAGTAACTCACATAACATAACGCTGCTATGCATTTGTGTGAGTATAGATAGATACAGATTACATATAGATATAGGTATAGATGATAGATATAGATATAGATATAGATATAGATATAGATATAGATATAGATATAGATATAGATATAGATATAGATATAGATATAGATACAGATGTAGATATAGATTGGATATAGATATACAGATATAGATATCTGTACCCACAGCCCTGTGTCCTTTGACTAGATTTAGTGATAATCTATTAAGGGTTGTAGGCCAGAAAGTCTCCTAGTACTATTTACCTGTACAGAGCTTAATGTGAAGTATTGTAGCTGAAGGTCATGAGAACATCATCGGCATTATTACTACTCATAACTGAACAAAAATGCTAATATTTAGACAGATTGGAACCTGCCATTTGAAAAAAAAAACCAAACAAACAAACCCAAACTGAAGAATTACATCCTAAGCAGACTTTGAAATAGTATTCTGTACCTGGCATAGCCTCAACAGCTATTAAAAACAGTAAAAGCAATCCCTACTAAAGTGGATTAAGCCAAAGGAAAGTGCAGGTGATGAAGAATGGCTGAAACTACCAAAGCTGATGTTTGAACGAACATAACTGTATAGCAAGACAGAGGGTCGGTAAGAAATTCTCACATAAAATCACAGAATAGTTTGAGCTGGAAGGGACCTCATCTAGTTACAACCCCCCTGCCATGGGCAGGGACACCTCCCACTAGACCAGGTTTCTCAAAGCCCTGTCCAACCTGGCCTTGAACACTTCCAGAGAGGGGCCTTCCACAGCTTCCCTGGGCAATCTGTTCCAGTGTCTTACCACACCTCACACTGAAGAATTTCTTAGAATCATAGAATACATGGAGTTGGAAGGGATCATTAAAGGCTATCTCTGTCAATCCCCCCACAGTAAGCACAGACATCCTAATATCTAATCTATATCTACTCTTTCAGTTTGAAACTGTAACCCCTTGCCCTATTGCTACATGGAAGTATGTATTCTCTTCTGTCTTCTATTGGCATTGAATTTGGGAATGCCAAGTGTTGTCTCACCAAAGCAAATATGGGTCAGTAGTCAAAACAGTCAGCCTCTTTGAAAATAGGATACATATCAGTTTCCAGAAATATAACAGGAAAATGGAATAGTAACATATCTAGACTCATTTATGAACACTCTTGAGAAAACAGTCAAACAACTGCTCAGCAATATTTAAATGCTTCCATAATTCACCACTCTGACAGATCACCGTTTCAGCAGTGTTTTTTTTCTGGGATTGGCCAGATTGCAGCTCTCAGCTTTTCCTGCTCTATAAAGTAGAGCAAAGACAGATAAAATACTCGTATGAGGAAGGTTACGCACTGTCGTGGGTTAGGGCTGGGCCGGCCT
>NW_009718725.1:0-77271 GCF_000703405.1 Apaloderma vittatum | reverse complement strand
CGGTGCTGCTCGGGGGCGCTTGGGCTCGCATAAACCCGCCTTCATGAGTTGCTTCACGTCACCTGGCGTCTCCTCTCGGTACTGAGCTTTTTTTCCTGGGAATTCATGCGGAGCCAGAGCACAGTTTTCTAGCTATAGAGCGTTTCAAAACGGTGGAACAGAGTGAAAGTGAGGACGTGATCTCGAATGATTTCGTCTCTTGACATCCTGGTTTTTTCAACCGTGTTTAATTCTGTCTTTCCCTTTCCAGTAGCCTGCGGTAGTTACCTCTGCTCTATAGAAAAAAAAAAAAAAAAAGCGCAGTGATTACATCATCTGTTTTTAACGTGCGTGGAAATCTCTTTTTTTTTTGGAGGAGAATGAAGCGTGGCTGCCTGCGTTTTTCTCCCAGCAGGACATGCTGAATGGGCGTGCAGCTGCGTGCCTGCAGGTGGAGAGCTGGAAGAGAGCACGTCTTTGAGGAGGACACAGGAGATAACGCAGTTCCTCATCCTAAAAAGGAACTGTGAAGTCAAAATTGTCGATATTGATTCAAGTCACTGTCCCATCATAAAACTAGCTAAATTTTCTGCTTGATTAGAGTGGATTTTGCTCACAGAGGATTGCAGTTTGTATCGCTTATCTAGCCGGTGCTAGGTTAAGTAAGGGCAATGTAAAGCAAGGACCAGGAAGGCACCTGACAGGTTGCAGCACTGTTTTGACTACCTGTTTTATAGAACAGCATGCTGGAAAAAAACCAAAAAAATCCAGCATATCTCTCAGCATATCTGAAAAGAACAGAAACTGTTCCCAAGCCTTTTTAAACAGACTTTCTGACAAGCCTTCATTAATCGCAATAGGGACTTTAACTGTGGTACAGCACGAGGTTGTGATGCAGACTGTGATCTGGTAATTACCCTGTGTAAAAATACAAAGTCTTGATAAGTGAGTGAGGATTGCTTATAATGTTGTGACCTCATTTTCCAGTCCAAGTATGCTGATTTCAATTTGGTTTGGAAATGCTGTGTTGTAAAGTGGTGCTTGTAAACTGTAGTCTGGGATCTTATTGAGGAATAGCTCATACACCTGCACAGGGGAACAGAGTGGAAAATTTCTGTTCATGTCAGCCACAGCCCTCAACTCTTCTAAAGAAAACCATTTATAATAGTACATAGTGTAAAGGTTCTTCGTGTTCTGAAATCCTTTCCTTGTAATGAAGGAAAAGCAAATGTGTTACTGATGTAATACCTGGCTTTTTCTAGTTTCCAGAGCAATCTCATTTTGTTGTTTTCCCTGCTTCTCAAACTAAAATATTCTGAACTGATTTCTTTCATGTAGATCTGTTTGTGCCACTGCCAGCCAGCATGCACTGAAAGTTGCAAAATGCCGGAATATATTTCACAGAAACATATCTGAAATGTAAAAGTGATTTGTGCACTGGTTTTGACTTGAAAATAGTTCCATTAATTTGTCCATTTTTATATTATCAATCGTGATCTGCGTAGAGAATAGTAATCCTGTGTAGGAGCACTGTTTTTTAAACTAACATCTATATAATATTACTTTTATTTAGTAATTCTTTTGCTGATAGACCTATTCGACAGAGCCATGGTAAGAGTGATACAAATCTTACTGGTGATACAGGCTACTGTGGCCCGGGACTGGCTACAGGTATATGGTAATGACTGATAGCAGGTGCCAGTGACATCACATCAGCTCACCTGGATTATTGCCAAGAGAATTATTTATTTAGTCCTAGTAGGTGATTGTTCTGTCTTTCTAAGCATATGAAACGATCTAGCAGTTGTTTCAGATGTTGTTGAATATATGAATATAATGAGAGTTTTCCTTACTCAAGCAATGCTGGTATGATAAAAATTGATGAGGTTTTGTTTTATGAATATTTGGAATAGTGATAGGAGACAACCAAAAGATTAGTCCAGGAAAGAGCTTAACTGAGAATGATGGAATTGAACTTTTTTGGACTGAGTGCATTCTTGAAAAGAGACTTAGAAGTGTAAGATTTTTCTACTTTTGTATTGATTATTTTGACAATCAGGAAAAAAGATTTTAATTTGTTCTAGATGATTTTTTTTCATTTCAAAACTGATCCCAATCAACAACAAAATCTTTTCATACTGGAAAACTGTTTAAATCTGTTTAAGTCTGTCTGAAGGTCCTGATGCTGGACATCATATCTGAAATGTTTGTTCATCATTTGCCACAGCCCAGAGGATGGCATATATTTGGACCAGATCCCCTGCCACAATCTTCTTCTGAGAAAAATGTGTTTTCTGAAGTGTTCTTACATTAATAGCCCAATAATGACACAGGGCAGCATAAATTGTCCTTTTGTGAAGGCAGGTACACTTAGTGAATTTCTTATGTAGCTCATACACCTAATGTTTTCCCATTTTAAGATTTGAAAATCTTGAAGTGCTCTCTTTGGACCTCTGGTCACTAACCTCCCAGACCTCTGCCTACTGGGAGAGTTTGTGGGAGAGAAATGCTACCTATGTCAGAGGAAGACGGAATTAAGAGTCCACATAAGCAAACTGAGACTGCTGCATGTGCATCCAGTGTTGCTGTTATTGTGAGGGGACTATTCCTCACCTTTTTGGAAAGCTTATGGTGACTATGAGAGGTCTCCGGGGACTGCAGAAAGGTAAATAATATGCCCACTTTCAAAAGAGAAAGAAGGATTCAGGAGACTGTGCACAAGATAGCTTCCATTCAATACCTGGAAAGATTATTGAATAAGCCTTCCTGGAAGCCATTGCCATGCACAGGATGGTAGATAAGGTGGTTGAGAACAGCCAGCATAGATTTACCAAGGACAAATTATATCTGACTAACCTGATTACATTCTGTAATGAGACTGCTGGCTCTATGGACAAGGGGAGAAGAAGTAAATAATGCTGTTTACCCTGAATTAAGTATTTGGATATGGTTTCTTATGGCATTATAAACCAGTGGCCACAATGTGGGTGGGCGAGGAGCTGCGCCGTGTATCCCTGAGAGCAGAGGTGAACAGCTTGAAGCTTAATTGGTGACTGCTTACAGGTGATGCACTTTAGAGGCTGATACTGGTGCAAATATTGCTTAACTTTTTCATCATTGACCTGGACAATGGGATAGAAGGTGCCACTGTGTTTGTGGATGACAGAGAAATGGGTGAAAGAGGCAGTCTATATGTTGGGCTGTATGCGGGGAGAACATTCAGAGGCACCTCAGCCAGCGGTAAAAGTGGACCAAAGGTGCCTGGTCAAATTTGGTAAGAGCAGACAAAGTTCTGCTGCTGGGCTGGCACAATGTCACGCAACAGCATAAGCTGGTGAGTGACACGTCATGAAACCACTCTTTAGTAAAGGACCTGAGGGTGAATGAGAATTTTAGTATGACGAAAGCTATCTGCATGCTTGGTGGTGGTCACAGTACTTGTAGCCAGCATAGCAAGGGAAGTGATTCTTCTCTGTCTTTCAGTAATTGGGATTGCATCAGGTGAGTATTTTGTGGAGATACGTCCATCGTTCCCCCCCAATTCATAAGGAGATTGCTAAACTGGAATATGTTCATCAGATGGCTGTCAGAATGGTTACGAGGATGGAGCACAGTGGGAATTTTACTGTCTTGAAACCACAGAGTTCTCATTGTATAAAGGGATAAATATATACAATTATTTAATACAAAATGGATCATTAAAAATTGTGTGCTTTTAACACCTAAGATTGTGTGGGCTGAAAAGTTCTGATGTGAAAGCAAAATCTAGTACCTATGCAAGTTAGAAAGAATACTGCTTTTTCCAAACGTACAAAGGTTAAGAAAAATAAAGTAATGTCTACCCTTAGTATTTCAATTTGCATTATGAAAAAGATTAAAAATAAACAGATTAAAGGAGTTTTATGATTGGCTTATTCAGTATTCTCCTTTTACACTTATTCTAGCCTGCTTTGGTTTCCATAGCTACTAGTTTAATCATGAGGCACAGAGCTATTTCTAATTACAGTATATGCCAGCATAAAATTAACAAACGGCTTGCAGCTTGTTCTTTGGCATTTTATTACCACAAATTCTGAAGTAGCACATTAGCACATCAGCACATCATATTTAATCTGTTCAATTTTATTAAAAAGAAAATAAGTCTTTAAATATATACCTGCTTAGATCTGTGTCAATGGAGACACATTAAAGAAGGAATGCATTGTACCCAAGGTTGATGCATTCATTTCAAATTATATGGCACTTGTAAATGATCGGTGGCTATTATAGAAAAGACTTGGCATACTGAATATCCAATACAATCCATTTTTTCCTCTGTAATTTTCATCAATGTGAAGTCTCTGTGACATCTTTAAATTCTCCTTAGGCAAATACTCCCTACAAAATAAAGGAAATTAAGTAGATATGTCTTCTGTCCTGAAGAACTTGCAGTGTGCATGAGTCAGGTGCTACAACTGAGTGCAGGTGTAGCAGACGTAGTGTGGTGAGAGGTTATTAGAGTGCAGTGATTGCAGGATAGGTTGCAAATGAAAAAAACCTGGGTTTTCCAAGAAGTGCTAAACACGAGCAGTAGAGAAGTCAGTGGCAGCTTATGTTCAATTCTGTCAAAAACCATAGCAAGACTTGTTGATATTTGTCTTCTAAATGAAACAGACATTTGTTTTATTACTTTATCTTACTAGAGTACCATCTTCTTTTATGTCAAATAAATATGAAGTATATGGAATGGAATACTCTTGTTGGGTCACCTGTCCTGTCTATTACCCCCCGGAGGTGCAACCTTTTGCTTCCTTGTGACCCCTTTTACTACCTGGCACCCCCAGCGTGGCACACAAGAGCCAGCAGTGGCGTTGGTCACTATAGGAATGAGTATCAGCAAGAGCCTTTCTGCATCCCAATCCTAGGCAATAGCTGTAAACATCAGGTGTTATCACTGCCAGTAGCACACACTGTCTGCAAAAACATGCTGCTGACTTCAGAATGTGCAGCCTTTTAGAAGAGACTAAACTGGAAAGTAAAAATCACTAAACAGGACTGGGTTTTTTAGCTCAAAGCAGGACAATAGTCAACTCAAACATCATTTTATCCTGATTCTCCAAGCCTAATGGATATAGCATAAAGGACTGTTTGCAAACATTTATTCTAACTGTATTGAGAATTTACTCTTTTATTTCACTGTCTTGTAGCTATCTTAGTATATTGTGAATAACCAAATAATTGTCAGATACTTCTCTGGTGAACTGAGAAGGGATAAAAATATGTGGAAGAGACACAAGAACTGATGGGTCATATGAGAATGTATTTTGATTTTTCCTCATATTTACTGATAGAGGAAGTGTGAATTGAGCCTGCTAACTGAAAGAAGTTAGCATTAGCCAGTTCAAAGTTAAAATAACATTTGTTTTAAAGGGACCTGAATGCAATGAACTTTGCTAGATGCGAGGTGGCAGCTTCTCTCTGTTTCTAGACAGTCTGTAGCCAGACTACTTCCCAGTGGGCATACACACATACACACACAAACACACATATTACAGGCACTGCCAGCCATTGTGGACACCTCCATAAATGCACAGAGTGCTCATAAACAAAAGCAGCATGAGCCAGACAAGCATACTGACCGGTAGCTTGCTTACATGAGTCAGGTCTCTTTTATTTCATGACTCCTCTCCATTTTGCTCGTCTTATTTCTTCTTGGTCCATCTTGGTTCCTCCTTATCTCCACCCTTGTCGTCCCAAAATTAACAACTTTTGTGCAATTACTTCTACCCCATGGGTCTCAGTTGCCACTGGCTTTCCAAGAGTCTACTGCCCAAAAGGTTCCCATTGCCTCCCTTTAATTTTCTGTGAGGTTTGGCCATTTCTCTCCTACATCTCCTTTAATCACCTGTGAAATCTGTCCACTCTTCTCAGTATGATTTGCAACTTTTTGTCAGATTCTCACTCTTTTATTCAATATGTCCAACAATTTCTTGTCATATTCAATAGTTACGTTGTGTTCAGACAGCTAAACTCCGTGCCAGAGCCCTGTAACCTGCCCACATACCTTAACAGCTCAAACAAACACAGAACAAACACTTAAACAAACATCATCTGCTGATGAAATATAGGACTGTATTTTTCACAGTATGATGATCCTGTTTAGGGATCGCAACTTTCAGTCTTTTTTCTCCTAAGGCAGTAGGTTGGTTTGTCTGTTTTTTGCTTTTTGTTTATGTATTTGTTTTTTAAACTTCTCAGTACTTCTTTACACTTATGATAGAATCCAGATTCTTCAAAATAATTTTCAGGTTCATCTATGCTATTTCTTTGCACAGGTGTTTTGCACTTAGGTGGCTGTGTTCTTGTTAACTTTGTAGGAAAGTGTAGGTGCTGAGTAGCTAAGAGTTATTTTCTAGCCTTTATACAGGCTGCTCAAGATCACTTTTCAGAGAAAAAAATAAGAAAAATGTGGGCTTGGAAAGTAACATAATTGTTACAGCTTTGCTCCTCTCTGTCTCTGAAAACATGGTTCTACTAGGCTAAAATAAGGTCTTCATAAACAGAATATAGAATCAGTTTGACTGTGACTTTCCTTGGTATGTGATTCACCATTAAATTGGTATGATTTTCATATAAACTCAAAATGCTTTGAGTTTTCAAGTTGTTGTAGGGTTGTGGGTTTTTTTAATTTAATTAGAGGGCTCATTCTTAAAGTCTTGTGATTTAGGCTAGAATTACTATCAACAACAGCAATGGAAAGCAAACTGAGCTATAATTCTGGAATAATTTAGGAGAAAATGCTTGAATTTCAAGTTATATAACAAATGGTTACTAAAACCATATGAAATATCTTAGGAAGACTTCCTGACTATAATTCTTTCCAAGGACACATTTTTGAGGCTTGTAGACACGGTTATATTTCTGGAAACGAGATCACATTCTGGTTATTATAATTAAGGTAATTTCTTCTGTCACAAAGTACCTGCTATCTGACTTTCAATGAAATCTAAGATCATTTTTAAAATTTGTGAGACTTTGTAATGCGTTGTAAGGAGGTTTGTATTTCCACAGGAAGTCAGTGACTTCAGTGTTAGGATATGCAAGGCTAGTTATATGCGTATAGATTGCAGTCACTGTTGAAAATTAATAAACATGGATTTGATTTGGAAATTACCTTTTATCTGAAAATGGCTCTACAAATAGCATAGTTTCCATCTACACTAGGAGTGTATTATAATAACACTTTACTCTCTTTTTGTTAAACCAGGCCATTTGGTTCATCTAACCTAGCTAACTATTCATATTATTTTCTCTAAAATAGGATGGATGTGTGTGGTTGTTATTGTTGCTGGTTGGAGCAAATAGGCATTCACCTAAACAACAGAAATAAGTTTCGATAACAACAGGATTATTCATAATATTTTAGTTCATGCATCAGAGCTTCAATGTGAAACATCGGGAAAAAATCTTACTTCATTCTAAAAGGCTTAAAAGCATTCTGTGTGACTCATTTAGGGTTTGTAGTTTTGTTCTCAGTGTAGACTACAGTAGTGTGATTTTGTAATATCTATTGGCTTTGAAATACAGTGTATCCTTTATAAGCAAAGAAATTTGTACTGTTAAAAAAGCATGAAATGCAGATGTTTAGCATTATGCAAAGTGGTTATTTTGACTAGATGAATGTTCTGATGGGTGACGATGCAGACATTTATATTTCATAAATGGTTGCTTCCCAGAGTTGCCAGTAATGAAACTGAAAAAATAGCAGTATCTCTGGATTTTAGCCTTGAGCAGTACACAAGACCTACTTTGAAATGGAGGTATGAAAAGTGTAGCTCTGTGAGGAGTTACATATATATGATAATGGTAATACATTTAAATTCAAATTCTTTGTAGGAGTAATCCACCGATTCAGTTTAATAGCAGCTATGTACAAATTAAAATGTTTTACGAGGGAATTAGAAGAGGAAAATAAATAAAATGCTTCAGATAGGGAATTTTTTAGAGCTTAAAGAAGAAAAATAATCCAGTGTTCCTAAGTAGGTTCCTGTTGAAATTAAAAAGATGATATTTCTGGAAGCGAAAATTGTATCTAAACACAGAAAAGAGCAAAAGCTCAAGCATGATATTGTATTTTAAGTCAAATGTAAAGAGGCTTGAGCAGCAACTCACCATGTGCACAATCTCCCCATGCCCCAAAACTTCTTCCAGTTGTAGAGATGCCACCAGAGAGGAACTCGTAGACCACTGTGATATACAATTTGAACTTAGGAAAGATATAGCCATAACACACAAAGCTAAATCACTACACAGGAGCTAGATTCCACCTGATGAGGAGTAAGCCTAGCCTCATATGATGTGCCATAGAATTACTTAATCAGGAAGATAATAATCAATTGCCAGAATTGAATAGAACTCATCTGAAACTACTGAAACAAACCTTAAATTGCTTAATTGGTAACTATGGTGTTTAACCTACAACTTAAACTTAAGTGGCAGGTGAGAAAGGAATGTACTTTTTTTTCTTCCTTTAAAAGGAGGCAGGAGGCTTCCCAGGAGCTCCTTTAGAGTGCTACAAGCTAAATTTGTCTGAGTAATGAGGCTGTGTTGTATAAAAGGTATATTCCTCATTTTGCATCTAAAAGTGTCTATTAATGAACCTTTCTTTCAAAAAAAAGTTGAGTATTGGGCTAATGAGATGTTTTGGTCTGATCTACTAGGGCTATTTCAAGTGGTTTCATGTTTATTGTGCTGGTGGAATTTTGACTAAGCTTTTCAATTCATGGGTGGAAAGGTATTTTAGAGGTAGAAAGAGCTTATCAAAAAAGTTAGGCTGGCAAGGAATATGTCTAATTTTCCATAAAATGTGCCCACTAACTGCTAGTGAATTCATATTATATCATTGTTCCCAGTATGTGTATCTCTGTGGTACTTCAGAGGGTCCCTTATGGTCTCTGTAATGAGCTTAGTAGTAGTTGTGAAAGAATCTTAAAATCTGTTAGGAAGAAAGTGAATTGCTAGTTTCAGTTCTTGAATATTTAAAGTAGCAAAAAGACATTGATGTTCAAAACTGTAACCTCACAATATATTGGATAGATGTAAGAGAAAAGAGAAAATAACTGAATTGAATTGGCTGAGGAGAGTATGAGAAGGGGTCATTGAGTACAGTGTGTCAAAACCATAGCAATTGGGTCACTGATAGTCTTGGGGAAGTGTCAGAGGACAGAGACCAGAATTAGCTTTGACTATTTGGTAGGTTTTGGAGCGTGGATGGGCTGCTTTGTCATTTTCTTACTATTAGTTGGGAGGAGTGAGGACAATCCTGTCCAGAGAAGGCTACAGTTGGATGATGAAGATGCATCATTAAAGCTGTAATTGAAATTGCCTCAGGCAGAAAAGGCAAATGAATTTGCATCTTCCATTTCACAGGTGAGTGTTCTTGGACTGTAGTTTGGTGTAAAATATGTTTTCTTTCTTCTCCATCTGTATTTTACAATAGAATCATTATCTCCTAATCGGTGAAAGAAAAGCATTTGGCAGTTACCCTTGTTCCAACACCTACTTTACTGAAGGTAAGCCAGGAAAGGGATAGATTTTTATAAATTTTGCTTTTCTTTGTCTTCCTGTTGGTAATATCTAGGCAACTTTCTGATTGGTGCTCAAGATATTTTTTTATATCCTTTAAAATATCTAGATTTGTCCCTAGAGGCCTGTTACAGGATCCTAACTTTCAGACTTGGGACTAGGGAGCTAAACATTAAAATAGAAAGTAATTTGTACATGCAGAAGTCTCTTATGACATCTAATTTTTATCAAAGTATTGAAAAGATCTAAAAACATATATGAAAATTTAATTGCCCACTGATCTCATATCAGTGAGAAGTAGGAGACATGGGAGTTCCTTGTATAAATAGATTTTTCTTACTCTAGTACTATTCATTGGGAATCTATTCCAGCCTCGAAGAAAGAACTATTAAATAAGAATCCTTTGGTTGCAACTGCCAGTGAGCGCTTACGCTTAAATGAATTAACTTACTGTCTAATTATCCCTTTTTTTATATACATACAAAATATATAGAAATATAAATATATGAAAAAAAATCAGATATGTTTAGATCTTTTTGTATGGTATTGAATAAGTCCTAGAAAAATCAGTCCTCTTCATGAGATCTACTTAATCCTTAACCAATTGTCAGGGATTTTAATTGCTGTTGTATCCCTTGGTTGGACTGACAAACGTGGAATGTGCTTCTGAGTAATTTCTGCACAGAGCATGCTGAGACTCTCATGCTGAACACACACCAGTCATGTGATTGACAAGTTTGATATATGATTTGTCTTGAATCATACCTTGTTCTTTTTTCTGGACCAAGCATGATATGTTTGCAACAGCTAGGAGCACAGCAAGCCTCGGTGGTTTTCTAAATATTTTTGAGACAGACATCTCAGTAAGCTCTTTGATAGAGTAGAAAAGTTAAATCTTACCCTAGCTTGTGCCAGGAGATTTAGACTGTATTCACAGTCCTATTTTCCATCTTTTTACTTCATATACAGGGACAACTTAGCCTCCTTGTTTGTTTCACACCCATTTTCTCTGCTGGATGCATCCATGCTTTTGACTGCATAATCCTGATATTGCTTATGTATTAGGTAATCTGTGAGACTGAGCCACAAACTGTGCAAAAATCATTGCACATATATATGGTACATAACCTGTCTGGAGTTAGAGGCAGATTTTTGTTTTTTTTCTTTACCCTGACTCTAGTGGGAAAATAGATTTTCATCTTCACTGTCTTTGTAGGAAAGTTCTGAGGTGTTCCCTGGGTTAACAGGGATCCTGCCTAGAGTGACTAGTTCTACCACGCATTAGGAAAGCAGCTTGGGGGCTTTACAGGGGAGAATAATCTGTGGATATTACTCTAAATATATAACAGTTAAAGTTTTAACAACACCTTTCAGGTGACTTCAAAAATCTTTTTGTAGAGGCACTTTCTGCTTTTTATTTAAAACTAACAAAGTTTTCAGAATATTACGTGCTTCATTCTTTAAATAGGGAGTTTGAAAATTAATATTCTTGTCACTAGAACAGTACTGTAAACAGAAAGTGGTCATACTGCCAAGTGACAGTGAATGCAAGAGTTGCTTTTGGAACTGAATGGAATTCTTTCAGTGTAGTTTATACCGTGAAATGTTTTTAAATGTGTGCTTTTCTGCATTATATAAATGAAAATATGTCAAAATATACTTCAAAATATGTAATATGTTTACTTGCAAATTTTACTTTGTATGCCCCAGAGTGCAAAGATTTATTTTTTTTTCCCCTAGTAAAATTCAATAACTGTTGAATTGGAATTGTGGAAAAGCTATTTCAGAAACTACTTGCCTTGAAGAATAAGAATGTTAATTTTAACTAGCCATAATCAGCTAAGTTTATTCCAAAAGTAAAATAGGAATTTTGTTTATTAATGTACTATCTGCTGCCTGCCAGGCAAACTAAAATAATTCTGTTCCTTCCTAGTACATCTATTTTGGAATTGCCACTACCATTGCATTCTTAGAAAGTCTCCAAAGAATCACAGAATGTTAGTAGTTGGAAGGAGCCTCTAGAGATCATCTAGTCCAAGCCCCCTGCCAGAGCAGGATCCCCTAGGGCAGCCGCACAGGAACGCGTCCAGGTGGGTTTTGAAAGTCTCCAGAGAAGGAGACTCCACAACCTCTCTGGGCAGCCTGTGCCAGTGCTCCGTCACCCTCACAGCAAAGACGTTTCTCCCCATGTTGAGGTGGAACTTGTTATGTTCTAACTTAAACCCATTATTCCTTGTTCTATTACTGGGCACCACTGAGAAGAGATTGTCTCCTTCCCCTTGACACCCACCTCTCAGAAAGAGATTTAGTCTAAGACCAGTGCATCCCCTTTTTGGAAATACTGGTATATGTTTATGCTGTTTTAATGAAGGAACATGAAATGGTTTTAGCATGCAGTGGTTCATACTATGGTATCTATATGTATGTTATAACTTCGTGTGCATTAAATCAAAGGATTAATAGATATATTGGATTAAAAATATGCAAGAGTAATGATTTGCTTTTTAAATCTATTTCTGGGCAAATTCTTTGGAGCGAGTAGGCTGATATGGATACTAGCACATGTTCATTCTTTTTTTTTGTGTGTGTGAATAGCAAGATTGTTATGTTTGGTATTTATATCTGGTATTTATATCTGATCCACACTGTCAAAGCTATTTTGTTTAAATGTTAAAATTCTAAAGTATTTCCTTCCATCTCTGCATTGCCTATCGAACTGTTAGCAGTAGAATGCACTGTGTTCCAATATTTTCAATTCACTCTGCAATGGATATCTGAGAGAAAAAGAGTATTCTGATACCAGTTATATCACAGATGGTGATGTGGTGACTCTAATGTAAAAATCTAAGTGATTACTCTTAACACTTTACTACTTTGAAGTTTAACATTTACTACATCTTTCTTAGAAGCATCTTAAATTTTGCAGTGCTTTTCCCATTTTTTTAATTTCTTTTAAACATTAAAAACTACATATACTGTTTCCATTTAAATTGTATTTTTTATATACCTAAATGAGAGCAGATTTATTTTGTCAGATATGTGGATATTTGGAATTTTCTATGGTCTGCCTATTGAGTAATACCACATTAATGTCTGTTCTATATCTTTATAAAGCTGTAGTTTTAGTTATTTGTGTGTTCTAGTAAGCTGGTTTTACCTTTGATGGAGACCTTTTTTGGGTAAAGTGCCAATTTAGAACTATAAATTCAAGTCTTATTTATTTAATCTTACTGCTGTTTTTA
This sequence comes from Apaloderma vittatum, assembly GCF_000703405.1. Lineage (NCBI taxonomy): Eukaryota > Metazoa > Chordata > Aves > Trogoniformes > Trogonidae > Apaloderma > Apaloderma vittatum. The sequence goes on along the minus strand of NW_009718725.1, from coordinate 64,486 downwards.
TACTTTGACTTTTCATTTGATGGAACATACAGGCCTGACAGTCTGTTGTCAGAAGGTACAACTTTCAGGCTATTCTCTGTGCCCTGTCATTACTGGCTGTAGATGATAAGGACAGTTTAAAATAGGCACTAGGTTAATTGTACCATATAAAACTTTGTTGCAAGAATGGTGTGGGGAAGGTAGTGGATGCTAATAGGCATTCAGTAGTGGTGATAAACAAAGGGAAGTAGGTTAAGCACCCCTGAGTACATATGTCCTCATGAGTTGTGACAATACTGTTAAATAAAACCTACCCTTGCTTCAACCTGAGTGTCTAATGGTGATTTTGACAACGGGTGGCAGCGATGTCACTGGGTTTGTTTTTTATTGTCCTGATTATTCTTTTTTTTACCCCTTGCATTAATAGTTTGCTTTTTTCCTTTTTTTTTCCTCCCCCGTGAGGCAGATATTACACTCTCTTCTATTAAGTCTCTTAATTCCTAGTTGTGTGCTGTATCCCGGAGGCTATTATATATCAATTTTTCATAACTTTCTCATAAATTTGGGATACAAAGCTACCAGAACAAGAGAGCAAAATTATATTCTACTTTAGGTATCTTTACATATAAATATAGATTAGATTAAATATCACAAGAAACCCCTTGACCATCTCCAAACCCCTTTCTGCTAGGAAAAGCTCCTTTTCACATATGGCAGGCTCACTTTTTGTCTTCATTGCCTGACTAGAGTTCTAGCATCTGTATCACTGGCCTGAAGACTTTATCCTTTTCAGGAACAGTCTTCAGAATATACCTACTTTTTATGTAACTAGACTATGAGAAAACAGATGGCTGGTTGTAAAACAGAGTGTAAATTACATAGAAATATTCTAAATCCTTCTTGTCTATTCTGCTGTTTCTTGTCTTGTTTAAGGCAAGGTAATTTTGTGATTTTCTTATCCAAATCCTTGCTGAAGATAAAAATGCATTGTGGGTTCTAAAACTGTTAATTTCCCACCCTTAATGGTCTGATGAAAGATTAAATAATCCTCATGGAAGTTAAAACGTTAACATGAAGTCCATAGAGGCAGAAGGAAACCAGAAAAGCCTAAAAAAGAAAGATCAACAACTTCTGATTAAAAAACATGTTATTTTAATTCTATCTTGACTTAGTGGTTGAGTTCAAATCAGTGGATTTCAAATAAAATCTCTACTACACAGTTCATGTAGCATGTATCTGATGCAAAATGATACTCAACATAGAGATTTATCATCCTAGGAAGCTGTTTACTAGTTTGGGGTGACCCAGCTTTGTTGATCCTTCAAGGATAGAGTTCTTACTTTTAATGAGCTTGAAGATCTTTATACTTAATTGATTAGGTAGATTTTTAAAGTAGTGGCACATGAATTGCTTAGATTGAAAAGTTATTTCTGCCTGTAGTCCAATGTGTTTTTCGGTGTGACCATGAAGAATGCAGAACTTTGTAGTCTGAGAGTATTTCTATTTTTTCACTTTTCCTCAATTATCATCTCTTCTTTTATCCTTGGGCCTCCTGATCTCTTTGTATTTTAAAATATTAGTCTGGTGGATTATTTGCGTGCTTGGTTATCAGTCCAAAAGCTGAGTCAGTGGAAGACTGATGAACCCAGTGCTGCACTGAATACAGAAAAAGATGTTTTCTACATAGTAATACTTACTCTGGATTATCTGATGGTGTGCTTAGCATCTCATCTTCTAAGATCTGTGCATCTACTCATATATTCACCTGAGAATACTTTGCAGTTCATGGCATTCCACAGTCTTAGTATTGTGTTTTGAAGACTGTGGTACTTGTGTCAGGAGTGTGTATTAGACAGGCCTCTACTATTCCATGGGAAATGTAAAATGAGGCAAAATAAGGAACTTTGACTGATTTCACTTGGTTCTAATGGTCTTTCACATATCTGAGGGCTTTCAAATTTGAATTCTGTGTTTGAAAATGAAGATAATGAATATTGACATTTTCCTCTGTGGTCCAGGGAATAAAGTGACATTATTAGCTCATATCTGACTTGCTTCAGGTCAGTCATGACTAGCCCTACTGAAATCAGTGAGATTAGAGTAGTATAAAATCAGTGCTGAGTGTGTATCAGAGTGAAGATCAACTCTGTTTAGAACTGAACGTTATTTCTATAGTCTAGTGTTTTATCTTTCACTGTCACCTGGAGCATCACTGCAGTCTCTGTGAAGCCCTCTGTAGGAGCTCTAAGCCTGGCTAAATACTGACTAAATCATTTTGAGAAGTAGTTGTTAGAAGACCTTGTTCATAACCCCTATCCCACTGTACTATAACCAAAGCTATAAATAATCTGCCTTCTCTCTGCCTGCTGGAATGTTTGCAGGAGTAGACGTTCCCTTTCTTAACTAGCATAATTTCCTGTATGTAGTTTGGATAACAAAGACTATTAAGTTTTATTTAAAGTAATTGTTGTTAACATTTTAACTGTTTCAGATTTCCATAATGGTGTATGTTTGATAAAATGTATCTTAACAGATAAATGGTGATGCTGCTTCAAAATCATTTGTTTTGCTTAGAAATAAATATTTCTGAGATAAGAACTGTGATCTAACAGCTATGTTGCCAGCAAGATCACCTCAAAAGGCACTAAAACTTTCTTGGGACTCATTTAAGATCATGCTTTATTACTTTATTTATTTATTTATTTGTGGTCCTAGAAATTACAAAGCAGAGATTATAGAGAGATCTTTGAGGGTCTGGACCGATAAATTAAATGCTTTCCAAGGAGTCTCAAAGAATGGATCAAAGAACATCTTTTGTGCTTCTGAGACTGCTGGGGTTTTTTTTGTAGCTTCATGGATCTAATACTGCTCTAGAATATAACTGTCCGGTTTGGCAGAGAAAAATATGTCCCTTTCTTAGAGCATGTGGCCAGTTCCCAGTTGCAAAACTTTTATTCCATGTGAAGATCTGCTAGATGCTCTGGAAAAGATAGTTTGAAGATTTTGACTGTTAAAAGAATTGACCCTTTCCTGCATTGTATTTTTGAAAATCTGTCAATATACCTGTGGCCTTTAAAGAAAACTCTAAATGTCAGCCCATCCTGACTCAATATATGTTTAACAGCTGGTTTTGTGGGCTAACATGTGTATCTATTCTGAAAGAACTCAAGATTAACTCAAGGAACATATCATAGCTCCAGATCCTTTGGTAACTTCTAGGCTTGGTATGTTTGTTTAAATCTTTAGTTTCTTTACATATTGTATCTAAATACTTTCTAATACCAATGTCCTGGTGCTTTGGGGAAGTATAACAAAGGAAGGGAAACTAGTTACTTTGGTTTGTTGAGAAGGTTGTTCTTAAAAACAAGCAAAGTATTACGTTTCTGACTTGGTAAACATTAAATTTGCCGTCAAAATGTTTTCATGGTGAAAATGTTTTAAGTGTTCCATGAAAAGAATATGATTCTAAAGACCTTGGGAAATGTAATCCAGTCTTTTTAATATTATGATGAAGTAGCTGTGGTTGTTTGCAAATGAAAATGATCAGATTGGGTTTTAAATAATGACGTTGCCCCTAGTAAGTCAGAAATAGAGATGCTTGTGCATATCAGTAAAGCTCCTGGGATGTTAGGAGAAGAATGTAATTTCCCAAAATGAAATGACAAGGGGATTTTCTGGCAATCCCTAAATGGAAGCTCCTGTCCAAACATGTGTTAAATTGCAATGTATGGTTTGGAGATTAAAATCTTTGCTGGTATATAACTCTTTCAGGCATATCTGTATATTCACAGAGTTGCTATAGGAACACGATTTTAGATAAAGTAGAAAATATACCAAGAACTTAATGTACAGTACTTGCTGATCAATGAGATGTCCTTTAATGCCTCGCATCTTGATGCCATCTGGACTGTAGTTCATTATTATTCCACTATGCCATATAGGTTTCTTTTAAAATATACTTGTAATTATGCTTCAGCAATAAATGCTGAGTACAGTAAACTATTAGAGTTCTGAAGGAAGTGTTACTTTGCAGAGGATGGGTCATTCACAACAATAAGTAGAAGGCTTAATAACAGATCTGTCAATTTTCTTTTACATATGTCAAAATATGCCTGTGAAAATCCCTAAGCATACATGCAATTTGCATAAAGCTTCAAATAACAATTCTGGGAATTGACTGTACCAAATTCTATTTTAAGGGTAATAATAATTTTAATTTAGACTTATGTTAGAAGATGGTGCCTGACTGCAGTGTATTTTCATCGTGAACGAACCTTTCTTTTGGTTATATTGTCTGAGAAGTAAATGGTGGCACCGACTCTAGTTCCTGGTGGTCAAATGGTGTTCCTGGTATTCAGATATAAAGACTGATACTGAGAAGTGCTGAACTAGTTAGTCATCAAGAGGGTGATCTGGGATGACGTATTTAGATGTTTAAAACAGAGGAAAGATTAGACAAAATAGAAGTCTACATTAGTGAAAGATGGTGAGGGTAATGATGAACTGAGAATTTAACAGGATTTAGAAAAGCACTGTGAAAACTTAGACATGAAATGCACCAAAATATTCATTTTGTTACAAAGAAGCATTCTCTAGGTGATACAAACTGCTTCCAAAGTTACATATCAGTTTTCTTTAAACATCACTTTCCCTGTTCTCATTCTTATAAATGTCCAACTCTGACCTGAAACTCGGTAGCTTCAAGAGAGGTTCTGTGCTCCCTGCTGGATCCTCACTACCTCGTTGCAATCTCTATTTTTTAGTTATTTATTTTTCTCAGAGACAAGCAATGTTTCATATGAGACAAACTGTAATCTGTGTATTATCTTTTGACTGGCATTAGGCCTTTAGATTTTGAGTCTGCATGTGTTGCAGATTCGTTATGCATAAAAACTACAGACACTTAGTATTTCCTTTTCTTCCACGCAACTGAAACTTCCACCTTGAATCTCGTTATTTTGAGATATAATAGAGATATAAGGCTTTTTAGCTGAAAGAAGTTTTAAACTGTCTATAATTTCTAATTTTATGATATTATGGGCTTTTTTATTTTTTTAGCTTTGTTTCTTTGATTTTTAAAAAGTCTTTTGTAGCATCAAATCCCCTTCTCATTGTAAATAATGATGTGATGATGTGGAACCAAGAACTTATACTGAACTAGTTTTCATTGACTAGGAGCAAAGATTTTTGATGTATGTGAGGGTGTATGTATTACAGACATGGCAGATGGGAAAAATCCTTTTGCATAAATCTATGGAAGTTCTGACTGAACAAGGATGTCGATTCTTAACTAGATTATGGTTTTGATTTTGCTGAGTTTGTCGATTCATGTAGCCCCACTGAAGGCACTCCAGAGTGCCAACTTGTGTGAAAGGGATGTATTTGTGGCAACTATTTTGTTGCATAAGGAAGAGGATTGGATACAGAAGACAAAGGAAACTCAAGGAAGTTGTCATTTGAGGTTTCTAGATAGGAAAGGAAAGGATGGAGGACTGTTTCACGAGAAGGATGCCTTCTGACACAGCAGAGAGCATGCTGCCTCCTTCTCCCAGACACATTGTATCTGGCATTTGACAAAAATCTGTGGGAAGATGGGAGTTTGGGGAAGAAAGGACTATATTTAAAAAAAATTGGCAAGTGTCTCCACCATCCTCTTCCACATCCAATAAAAAAAAATATTTTAAGAGTGCCAATAACTTGCCACCCTGGGAGGTGGACTGCTCAACTGGAACTGAAATCTCAGACCTAATGGCAAAGTGATTCTGAAGTGCTATGGAGGTGGTGAGAGACAATAAATATCTTGTGGTGAAATTTTACTCAAATAATTGGAGGATCCAGAGGATTGACTTGAGGTTTCTACGAGATGTACCTAGCATATCTGTAGGAAATCTGTTGTTCCTAAGTAAAAAATTAGTAATGGCAATAGCTTAGATTTGACTCTGACAAGTAGGACTTTCTTGAGTTGAAAAGTTGAGTGAGATATTTAAACTAAAATGAGAATAAGTCAAATTCGTGATTCTTAAAAGAGATGAATGCATGTCAAAAAGTAGACTTAAGCAAACTTGAAGAGCTTATGGGAAGGCCTTCTGTAAGAAAACAAGAATGCAGAAGTTCTTGCTGCTAATAAAAGGCATTGTGAACTGCAATGATTTTGATGTGGAAAAATGACGGAAAGGTAATGAGAGATCAGTAAGACTGAACCAGAAATACCAAAAGATCTTGCAGAGCCAAGACAAAGAGTGAGAAGCTACAGGAAAAACAGAAAGGGCTGAAATGAGTTACAGCAATTGAGGAACAGAAAAGGTTAGAAAAATAATAAATAATTCTTATAACAGTAAGGAGAAAAATCTGACTGGTGTGGAGAAGGCATTTCAAGTTCTGGCCTTATCAAACAAGGTTATTTCTTGATTGCATACTTTTAAAAAGCAACTGGCAAAAAAGACTGGTACAGAGGAGCTAGAGATTGGAGACATTTGAGTCTGCAGTGCAGTAGAATAATTACTGTGCAAACAGATGCACTCTCCGAACAAATGGATAGTTTGAAAAGGATGGTTGAAGCCCAGCAAGAGGAAAAACATAGCATGCATTTTAGAAATATCAGGTCTGCCAGTCTAATTCTTTGTGTGGAAACAGATTTTACTTTATTTGTCAGGGCAACTTGCCTAGTGCACAAAGAAGCAAGCAGAGCGTCTAAAATAGTGTTAACACTTTAATACTGTGTCATATCAGAAAAGAGGGTAACAAAAAATCCCACCTAGTTTCATTGAGGCATAAAATCAGCTTACAAGTATTTGAAAACTTTTTTTTTCAAATAGATTAGAATCAGTATACAAAATTATCTGATAAATTGGAGAATATACCTGAAATCAATAAGATGAAATACAATATTAGTATGTAAATACAATATCAGTATGTACAAGGTTTTGCACTTAAGAAGTCAAATGCAAATGGGAGTAGCAGGATAGATGTAACTATCACAGAAAAGGCAAATCTAACACTGGGAGATACTGAAGAAAGCATTGCGTGAAGATCCTGAATGTGCTTATTTCTGTTTAATGTTCCAGGTAATGGCACCTGTCAAGTTTTAGCCATTACTGTAATGGAGTGATTTACACAAAATGATGATGCTTAAAAGGAAGGGAAAAGTAATAATAAGAGATTTGGATAGAAAGACTTAAGAAACTTATTCCTTCAGTCCTCTCTGAAGAGAGGAAAAGGACAATAATAGAGAAATAAAATATAGTTTATTAGAACAATGGCCATAATAAAGTTTTATCCAAATCCACTCCTCCCCTCCGTTAATGTGATAAGACATTAAGTCTCAGGAGAAAAGAACAATCTGCAGAAAATTTCATGTATTATAGTATTAGAAAAACATCTAGATTAAGCAGTCAAGTCTCTTCAAATAGAGTTGTATGTATTTTGCCTCAACTGTATTGTTAGTTTTCATAAGAGAGGCTTACTACATTTTTATTCAGATTTCTATAGCCACTGGTCCTCTAAAAATTTATCATTTAATCTAATTGTTGAAAACTTTATTTCATTATAAAATTGATTTAATTTGAAACTCTATTTGTATATTTCATGCAGATGCTCAGTGCAAAGCTAGATGAAATTAGGTGGAAAAATACATGGTTTCAGAATATGTCTTACAAGTATCATTTTGGAGAATTAGACATGGCATTATATTAGACTTCTAATAACAAAAGAAAAACTAGTGAAATGTAGGAATTTATTCTACTTAATAATGGAATACTAATTAATCAAACGTTTGCACTCACATTATAAGAAAATCCATATTACTAATTATTTAAAAATATTTTTAGACACTTTATTGTGGAAGGAAAGGGTGCAACTTCTTTTATACATATATATATTTATATAAAGAAAACTGTTTACAGTTATTTGACTACATTTCTTTTATATTCTGTGAGCAGAAAAATTGCATAAGAAATATAAGAACAGAGAATTTTATTACCTAACTTGTTTTTAATATGAACTATTGCCAGAGAAGTTAGGTTTACTTCTGCGTGGCAGTGTCTATTCAGGAATGTTTGGATATCTGCTATTGATGGAGCACTTGTAAGTTTTCAAATGGCCATCAGTTCCCTGTGTAAGAATTTATTTCATATCTTACTTATAATACTTGTCTAATGCTATGGAGATGCGATGCCATGATACCTTATATTGGACATGCTGTCATGACAGGAACCAGAATTTTCCAGAATGAACAAATACATTTGTCTAAATATTCTTCTGTAGCAGATCTCCAAAGAAGTAAATTTGATTTTCTTTCTAACCCACAAAAGCCAGAAATTGTAAGAATGACTAGAATTACTTTATTAAATATAGAAAACTCAACGTGATTATGTCAGGGGGAGCAAAAAAAAAAAAAAAAGTAATGTCGTAAACATCTGCCCACAGTGCTCTGGCATGTGAGGTCGTACTTAAGTTAGTTCAGTGTCTTTCTGACCTACAAGAAATTCTGTGGACTTCTCTCTGGTATGTGGGATGCTTTTGACTTGGTTGTCTGCTTCACATGCTGCTCAGCAGTAATCTTAGTTCCTTTGCTTAAACTGCATTTTAAGGCTCTATGGTGCCACTCTTACTTCCTCCTCTGCCTGCTACCCTCTTCAGTGTATCTCTACCATAAGCATGCTCAGCTGCTCCCTGGGGAAAGAGCTGCCTTTCCCTGCTATCCATTCCCATGTTTTTTTTCCCCAAGGTGTCTTACTTGAGCTAGATATTGGTTTATTGGTTTATTCTTCATTTAGGTTATGAGCCTTTAACAGACTATCTGTTACATGTATGCATATTCTTTTAATTTCATTATTTTTTAGAAACCATTACATGAATCATATCAATACGGGGAATAACAACCCTCTGCTTCAGTTCCTTAGGGGCTTTACTGGAGCATAATAAAACAAGTGACATGAAAACCCTTTTAGCTATAACGAAACCCAAGTTGTTTAAACTTTTATGAAGTAAACTGATCTCAAACTGCAATAATCTGAATGGGCATTCTAGCTACATCTGGTTATGTAATAAAAGCATCAGACCAGATGTATTTTCTCCCCAGTATTAGAAGGGTAATACAAGTGGGGAATTTTTGTTTCTAACTAAATTTATTTTCAAGTGTGCTGTTCTGCTATTTCTTCATTCGTTTTCTTCTCTGGTTCACTTTTCTTCTCACACTTCTGAGTTTTTCTTTTATGAAGAGGGCATTACAGAAGGGATTGCCTGAAGCTGTTTCAGAGGAGGATGTTTGACTTATTTTGAGGTGTTTCTCACTCCTCATTTTATTCACTTTCTCAGCTAGCCTGGGTTGTGCAGCTGCAGTTTCTTTCTTTTTTGGTGTCTTCTACCACATACCTGCCCACTTAGTCTGCAGTCGATTCTGTCTGCTTCAGCTAGGGAGGCAGTTAAAGCAGCTGTTACTTAGTCAAACTGTGAAATAAGGATTAGACCTTAATCCTTGCATGACAGTCAGGGCTAAAGCCAGTCCAGTCTTTTGATGAGAGAGACTGAGATTTGCATTTTAAAGATTTAATTAAACAAGAGTTTCAAAGGCACTCTGCACTGACCTGTTTAATATTTAATGCTTGCTTTATTCGTTTATTTATTTATGTTTTTTATGACTTCATTAATTTTCCTTAGTGTAAGTGTTGGTGACACCTTTCTAAGTAGAGGATTGATCTGGAAAAGAGAGTGCTTTTTGTGGCCTTTTTTCATGGTAGTTCCAATGACGATAAGTGGTAGAAGGAAAAAAGAAATAGAAGACATTTTGGTACCAGTGCTTTTCCACATATCCAGTGCAGGCAGAAGACTGGTGATGGAGGAGAGTAGTGTCAGTCTGGATTGCCATAGGTAGTTGCTGTAGCTGGAAAAGAGATGAGCTACTGCTTCCTGGTAGGTCTGTGTTGCTGAGGAGATAAGGGTCTGTGATAAACACCTAGGTATGCTCACACAGCCATATTGCACAAGCGCAAACTAAGTAATCCCTAAAGACCTGAGAATAGCTTCACTTTTGTTATGAGTTCAACTGTGGTAAACTAAGAATATGTACTTAGACTCTGACCTAAAACCTACGTGTGGCCTCTGGTCATATCACAGAACTTGAACCTGGAAACTGAGTGCACAGAATCTGTCAGGTATAAAACAAAAAGTTGTACATGTGAAGCAGTAAAATACCCCTGCCTTTCTAATGCTGTTCCTAGCCAAAGTGTTCTGCAATGCCTAAAAACTTTTAAGTATCGCTGAATGCGTGGTCTGATGGTTTTATGTTACTGTTCAACACTAATGGGAAAAAAAAATCACAGATCTCTTGTGCAAACATAATCCCATGTGTTGTTATTATATGGAGCATCCTGAAATGCATTATGATTCATTTTGCCTTCAGTAAATGGATAGATACTAGAGGCATTATCAATACTTAAGGCATATCCTATTGTGTAAGATAGGATCCTTCGCCATAGGTACGCACATCTGAATAATTATTGCATGCAGTTTTTTGTGTACTTTCTTTTTTATACTTGGTCAAGTTTCAGAGTGGATGAAGATTAGTTGAATAACATCCATCTAGTTATTAGTAGACTTGGAAAATATTTCTGGCTTCTGGAACCATTTAGCTATTTTCTTTGGCAGAGAATATCTTAATGAAAATTAAAATCATAAAAGGTATGCTTCTGTTCTTAGTTCCTTTAGTGCTTTCTTAAAGCTATGTGTGTTGTTTCAAGAGCTGCTTTACTATTTGCTCTTTATTACTGGGTTTACTTATAAGTGATATTTCCATTAAAAGAACTGACATTAGCTCTGTACTCATCTGTCTGGATGATATATGTACATGTCCATATGTATATGTATAACAGAGAGACATATAAAGCAGGTTACGTGCATTTGAATACAATAATTATTTTTCAGGATTTTTTTTTTAAATATGCTCTTGTGCTTGCTACATCTAATCTTTAAAATTCTGCTTCATGTTTTAATGTGTTACCTCTGTTCCTTTCTTCTTGTCCAGTTATTGTCGTAGCTTCCAGGAAATTACAATGACACAATTGATTGTTTGGGGTCCTAGAGATGATGTTCTTGCTGTACTGTTGTCTGCTGATAACCATAGCATACTAGTGTGGATAAAAACATAGACGTTATGGTTTTTCAGTGTTACCCATGATCCAGTAGTATGGTAGGTGGCGAAGTCAGATTTCGGGTTGTTGTTTATCAATCTGATAAATAAGATCTTGATACTAGTTAGCTAAGGGGTTTTTTTAACTGCTGTTTGCTTCCAAGAGAAGTTTAGAAACTGAAATGAATACCTAGTTGGAAACCAAAGACTTGAAAATGCATCAGGATGCATGTATGAAAGGTGTCATAGTTCCAGGTAGCGATTCAGACTGGCATCATAATTTAAGCCCTCTGTCCTGTATAACTAATTCTCTTACGTGTGTTAAAATCACTGAAAATAGCAAAGATGAGCATGCCTAAAGATCCCAGCAGTTGCCATAAATTTGTCAGAAGGTTACACCTGTTAACTTCTGGATTGGCAAATGACTGTCCGTAATGATGCGGCCTTAAAATACAGAAATACTCTTACTGTGGATCAAAGGCAACACTTTTGGCCTCCAGAGTCTGGAAATATGATGAATGTAACTGAGATTGGAATGTGAGCTGATTACATTTCCCAGTACTGATAAACAGAAATAGAAGTGGGTCAGTGGATAGTCACTTGAATTAAAGCATCCAACTTAACTTGGAGATAAACAATAAAATGCTATTTTCCCATATCCTCCAAAACAAACTTTACTAGACCTTATAAACTGTCAAATTTATAGATAATTTAACAATTAACATAAACACAACTAATATTACAAAATGGGTAAAAGCAGTTCGTATCTTTTGCGGCACCAACAAAAATATATTCATTCAGTGAAAACGTCATCATTTTTGATGAAGCTAACATTAATTAATAGAGATGATAATTTGCTGCAATAGTAACTAAAGATATGTCTATTTAGGGTTCAGATTGATTGCTGGAACCATAACAACATCATTTTTTTGTATTACAACTTTCTCTGACTCTTGTGGAAGTTGGGGGTTTTGGGCTTTTTTTTTGTTCTTTTATGTTTAGTGCTTAAGTTTACCTAAAGCATGAACTGAAAAAGGAATTAAAAAGCCATGATTCGCATTACCGACATAATTTGTTTGCCTGAAACCTAATCATATACATTTTATAGGAAATTAACTATTTTTGCAAACTTGGTTTATGGTACAGCTTACAGAAATTTATGGGGTACAGAGAAGTGTCCAAATGTTGGAATCTCTGTAGATTTTCTGTAATAGTACTAGGGGCTTGTGTATGACACAACATTAACACAAAACAATTATAACTAATATTTCTCCTTACTGCAGATGCAGTCCAGCCATCTCCATAACGAGACTGTGATTTTGACTCTAATTGGACTTTTTTGGCTGCAACTTCTTAGTGCGCATTATCCTACATTCAGTATTATGGACATATCACTTATGAGAGTCAATGGAATTATTTATGAAAGGCAAATATATTCAGGTGACACACAATTCTTGCCATAATTTACGAGTAGAAAATTCCTTATATAGTTTTACTTAGTATAGAGATAGGAGATATGGATTGTGAGCCTGTAATTTCAGTGTTATTTTTGCACTAGCTAGTCAGCAAGTCACAAATGAATGTAGCTCGAGCAATTAACACCACAGCAGGTGTTTAAGTCCAGATAATTTACTTCATGCTTACAGAAGGTGTGGAAGATGAGAAGTGAGGATCTGAACAGGCAGTAATTCTTAGTTGATTAGATGCAGCAATTTATCTTGAAAAGAGGAAGGCAAATAAAGTAACAAAAATGCCTAAGATTTGGTCTTTCACTGCATTTTGCGCTATAGTGCCAACATGTTCTGAAGTCTAAGAGTTCACCAAATGGGCTAAGTATCATATTAAAATTACAAATATCAAACCTCTGCTCCTGATCCTCAGATATTTCTCTAATCTCTCTGACCTTCTCTACACCTTTCTGACATTGAATCTCCCCCCTTACTTAGCCTTTTATTTTTAGGACTGGTTCAGGGGATATGTAAATGACTTGCTGGTTTGCTCCTTCTTGTGATACAGCATTTCATTTAATAGTTGAAATAATAGTTCTTTATGTCACGGCCTGTGTCTCTGATTTTCTCTTTTCAATGTGCATGGCACTGCAGGTCTGTGTTACTTCACTGAATTTCTAGGCAGTACCACAGTATTACTGGAAAAGTGTTGTCGTTCACTTCCATTTTCTGTGTAATTAACATTCTTGCTAGAATAAGAATTTATCAATATTGTATACTGCTTCAAATACTGTATAAGGACTTTCAGGGAAAAAGATCAAATAAATAGTGTGGTATCTCTATCAATATTTATTATAGAAAGTTGTACATATGCTCAAGTACATATGTTACATATATACATATGTTACATATACGGAAAGTGGGATCATCAAGTTCTGCTAATTAGTAGACAAGATGCTGCTCACATTACAGTTTCATGAAAATGAAACTTTTGAGTCTCTTCTTCACAGGTTATGCCATCTGGCTTCACTTTTATTTGGTGCATGATTAACAATAACTTTTAATTCTTTTCATGTACAAACTGCCTAAATTAACTCCTTTATTTCCTGTGTCTTCTAAATTGTTAGCCTAATTAAGAGCTCAGTTAGCAGAACACTGCATATTAACCACATGGCCTCTTTTAATAACATGCCAAATATATTAAGATAAAATGCCACTGTAACACTTCGAGAAATTGAACTTCCATAGCATTTCTCTTCTATTGGCAGATACCATCATGCAACATTCTTACTGAGTTAGATATCATAGAATCATAGAATGGCTTAGGTCGGAAGGGACCTTAGAGATCATCTAATCCAACTCCTCTGTCATGGGCAGGGACACTTCCCAACTAGACCAGGTTACTCAAGGCCTCATTCAACCTGACCTTGAACACCTCATAGGAGGGGGCATCCACAACTTCTCTTGACAATTTATTTCAGAGTCTTACCACCCTTGTGCTAAAGAATTTCTTCCTAAGATCCAATCTAAATCTGTTTTCCTTTAATTTAAATCCATTTCCCCTTGTCCTATAGGTGGATGCTTTTGTAAAAGGTCCCTCCCCAGCCTTCTTGCAGGTTTCCTTCAGGTATTGAAAAGCAGTTATAAGGCATATGTTTTGTGTGGCATCAGTGCTCAGTAATGGAAATTTAATTTTCTTCATGGAAATATTACTGTCAGCCTCTCTTCTCTGAGGCGGTGTCAGCTGCATAATATTACGTCGGACCTCCTTCAGAAGGAGAACTTTCTGTCGCTTTGTGTCTTAGTATGTCACTTTACTTGTGGAAATATAAGACAGTGTATGTGCACTTTTGAAATTTAATTCCAAACTCCCAGAGCCTTTCAAGTTTATAAGAGCAATCATCTATAAAATTAATGTATTTTTAATACCTTTATTGTTTAATTAGAGTTTAATATTGCAGGTAATAGTAAAAGTACATAATTTTGTTTGAAAAAATAAGCATCGTCAAGAACAACATTTATTGGATTATTAATTCAGTAAAATGGTCACAGAAAGTCTGTTTTTCTCTCCATTCTGTCTAGAACTCAGAAAGATAATGTGGTTATGTGAATTGAATGGCTCTTCCAGAAACAATTGACTATACACTTGAACATACAGATATGCTTTAAATACATTGATAGTTCAAGACTAATTTATACATATTGAATTTAAATTGTCAAGAATGATGAATAATTTGCACTGAGTAAACTGGTCATAAAATATAATGCAACTTCTGAATGCTGGAGTGGATCCTCAATGTTGGTAAATTTTACTTGGCAGCACGGTTGCTATCACAGATTGTGCTGTATTTTATGCAGTCTTATATCTCTGAAACCTCAGTATTTTGCCTTCAGAGTATTTCATATACTAGCAAAAAAGTATCTTTTAGCTGATGTTTGAGCAGTCTCAGCAAAAGATGGGCTTTCTTCAAGACCTATTAATAAATTCAAACTTATTATTTCATTCTATGGTTCTAGTCTTATTGTCTGTGTTTGGAAGAAGCAATGCTGAGAGGCTCTCTTAACTGTCAGAATACACATCTATTTATGTGTCTTTTATAATTTCTCTCTTACTTTGAAGATATGATAGAGCAGTACGCAAAATCCTAACCTAACAGCATTGTTAGGTTTCCTAAAAAACCCCACTTTTAAAACACAAGTTTTAGCTCTTGAAAATTGGCATAAGAGTTACAATATTGGAGAAGGATGTGGTGAAAGAAATAAGTATTTCTGTTCTTATCAGTATGATGCTGATCCTAGGCAAGAAAGTAAATGTTTCTTATGTGACTTGGTTAATCAGAAACTGAAGGAATATAATATAATTAATGCAGTTAGGTGGCATTAATGGAAAGTAGATCTTACTTGACAGAAAGTAGACAGGAGATGCTGGAAATCAATATTGGTTGTTTTTTTTTTAGTGCTTGGCATTTTGATTAAAAATATATGTGATACAAGTTTAAAATGGTACACTTTAGAATAGAAGTTTCCTGATAGCTCCCAAATTAATTCTAAAAAGGGGAGCAGGCACTTATGTGCTATATTTTAAGTGGGACTTGGAAAGGGCTTATAAACTTTAACATTTTATGCAGGGGTCTAGAGCAAAATATGAAATAATGAAACACTCAGAGAATGCAGTACATCATTTAGCTGAAAAGAAGAGGTTCTGAGATGATTACGTTCTGAAATAGAATATGATAAAAAATGGCACTAGAAAGCTATTTCATCTAGTCAAAAAAACGACTGATATCATTTAGCTGGACTTGTGCATGGCATCTGACACTGTCCCACATGACATCCTTGTCTCTATGATGGAGAGACAGGGAGCTGATGGATTGACCACTCGGTGAATAAAGAACTGACTAGAAGGTCGCACTCAAAGAGTTGTGGTCAATGGCTTGATATCCACGTGGAGACCACTGGCAAGTGGAGTTCTTCAGGGGTCTCTTCTGAGTCCAGTGCTGTTCAATATCTTTGTTAGGGACATGGACAATGGCATTGAGTGCACCCTTGATAAGTTTGCGGATGACACCAAGCTGTGTGGTGCTGTGGAGTCACTTGAGGGAAGAGATGCCATCCAGAGGGACCTTGACAGGCTTGAGAAATGGGCCAGTGCAAACTGCATGAACTTCAACAAGTCAAAATGCAAGGTCCTGCACCTGGGTCAGGCCAGTCCTAGGCACAAATACAAACTGAGCACAAATGGGTTGAGAGTGGCCCTGAAGAGTAGGATTTGGGGGATGCTAATAGATGAGAAGCTGGCAGTGTGCTCATGCAGCCCAGAAGGCCAACCGCATCCTGGCATGTATCAAGAGAGGCGTAGCCAGCAGGTCAAGAGAGGTGATTCTGCCCCTTTACTCTGCTCTTGTGAGACCCCACCTTGAATGCTGCGTCCGGTTCTGGTGCCCCCACCATAAGAGGGACGTGGATCTGTTGAAGCATGTTCAGAGGAGGGCCACAAAGATGATCCAGGGGCTGGAGCAATGAGGACAGGTTGAGGAAGCTGGGATTGTTCAGCCTGGAGAAGACTCTGGGGGTACCTTATAACTGCCTTCCATACCTAAAGGAAACGTATAGGAAGACCGGAGAGGGACTTTTTACAAAAGTGTCCAGCAATAGGACAGATGGAAATGGATTTAAATTGAAGGAGAATAGGTTTAGATTGGATCTTAAGAAGAAATTCTTCAGCATAAGGGTGGCAAGGCTCTGGAATAGATTGCTTAGGTAGGTTGTGAATTCTCCCTCCCTGGAGATGTTCTAGGCCAGGTTGGATCATGCCTTGAGCAATCTGATCTAGTTAATGACACCGCTGCCCATGGCAGAGAGGTTGGATTAGATGATCTCTAAGGTCCCTTCCAACCTAAGACATTCTATGATTCTAAGATTCTATGAAAAAAACATGGTAGATGTAAGGGCTGAAACTTGATAAATGTTTTTCAGATCAATATTTGACTAGGTAGAATACTGCAGATGGGAAGTTGTGCCAACACAAGACTAATGACTGTTGTGCTGGTTCTCTGTATTCCTGTCAGGGAAAGAACTGAATGTTTGCCACAGTAAAGTTTAGCATTTTCAGACTACAGAAAAAATTTTCAGTTTACTTTGCTGATTTCCAGTGCAACATCATTTTGATATATCAGAACTAATAGATGTTTAATACCTAATTGACATTATTGACTTAAGGCCCTCTACTGCTTATAGCAGTAGACACCTATGCTTTATGGTTTCAGTTTTCTTTTTCACTTCATCGCAAGGAATCAAAGACTTTGTTATGGTAAATCACTGTAACAAACAGATGGGTTATAAGAGTAAGGTGAACAAGGGTGTTTTAGACTCACTTTAAAGTGTGTAAATAAGTGTATTGGGTCAGGCTGAGGTGGAGTCAATCTTCCTATAGCAGCTCTCTCAGTGCTGGTTGTTTTTGTTTTTCTCCTTGGAGTGGTAGCTAGAAGGGTGTTGATAGCACCCCAGTGTTTTGGCTACTGCTGAGCAGTGCTCACACAGCACCAAGGCTGTGGTTTTGTTTTTTTTCCAACGTTCCCCCAACAGTAGACTGGGGGTGGGTAACATCTTGGGAGGGGATACAGCCGGGCCAGCTGACCCAAACAGACCAAAGGGGTATTCCATACCATATGACGTCAGCTCAGACATAAAAGGGAGAAGGAAGAGGGAAGTGGGGGGGCATTCGCTGTTTCGCGCTTGTCCTCCCGAGCAACCGCTACGCGTACTGGAGCCCTGCTTCCTACAAAAGTGGCCGGACATCGCCTGCTGATGGGAAGTAGAGAATAATCTTTGTTTTGCTTTGCTTCCGCGCGCGGTATTTGCTGTTGCTTTATTAAACTGCTTTTTTATCTTAACCCACGGGCCTCTTTTTACATCTTCCCTCTCCCCTGTCCATCTAAAAGGGGAGTGATAGAGCGGCTTTGGTGAGTGCCTGGCCTCTGGCCAGGGCCAAACCACCACAATAAGTTCTATTTTAAGAAACTCATTTTACTCCTGGGCATCCCTGTGTCTTCACTTAACATTAACTTGCAGTAGTATCTTTTGAGTCTGGACCCCTAACAGTTCTCACAGCAGTTCAGTCCATTAAACTCGTAAGTTACTTCTGATTTATAAATAGGTAGAAGTAGGGAAGAGAGAGACTAAGTCTTCTAATTCTCTAAGCATGTTTCCAGTAGGTGCAGGAATACACTTACCTAAACAGTTTTGTCTTTTTGAGTGCCATGTAATGAAAAAGCAACATTCTCATTTTGTAAAATGTTGTTAAATAGATTACAGCTATCTCATGTAGCTAGTCAGATTCCCTATGCCTGCTGGAACTCAGACTTCAGAAAATCAAAATCCTGAAAGATGCGGTTATTTGTCCATCATTATTATCATATCACTGTAGAAGCATCTATCAGGATTTAATTATTGATAACAAGGGTATTATGACTGCTGCTACTCCAAGTGATTTTTATTCTTTTTGATCTTTGGATATGAACAATTTATTCACTAGATTTGGTTTAAATCAGTTTCAGTTTCACTTAGAGAGACTAGGAATTAGTAGGAGAAAAAACTGACAGGAAAGGTATATGGCAGATAAACTCACGTAAGTGTATAACACAAACCCTAGCATTTCAATGCTACTATCGAAGGTGATGGTAGCTGCTGAGTTTTTCTTTTTTTTTTTTTAATGGGGAAATGATGGTGGTTTGCTTCACAGTTTGCCTGATACTAGTTATCTAGAAAGCAAACACTGAGTGAATGAAAGAATATGTGTTGGGTGTTAAGCAGCTTTTATTGAAGAAATTTGCACCTGAGATCTAGCCCTCTCTGAGAGTTTAGAGGATGCTACTATGGCTAGGAAGATATCTAGACTAGGAATGTAAGCTGTAAATTATGTAGGTGAGCTGCATGATATGATGAGTGCTTTGCATATATGGCTGGAAATCTGAAAACTCGAGAGGTAAAACCCGAGAGAGGCTTTAAGGCATAAGTGATCCAACATGCAAGCCTCTACAGTGTTGTTGTCTATGGGCAAGCCCAGCCATCTGTGTTTTGTCATTTAATGGCTTTGTCTGCAGTAGTGGCATAATGTTAGCAAGAACAGTCTTTGGGTGCATTGTTCTGCAAATATTCAGTAGTCTTTGAAAAGAGACACCATGGGAATTCAAAATGTTTCAACGATAATTCTCAAATGTGAGTTGTCCCTTGTTTCATCTGTTACCTGTTATCCCTCTCCCCATTGCACAATTATACCACCACAGAATACTACCAAAAGAAAGTCTGAGGCTCTATAGAAGTATTGCTTTTGTAATGATGCCACTCTTCTTTCTCCAGAAGGACCATTTTTTGTCATCAGTATCACCAGCTGTAGTGAGCAAGGATCTTGAGACCTATCTTGTTCTGAGACCCCAAATGACACAATGTTTTTGTATTCATCATAAATACTCTGCAGTGTTATGTGAGAGTTAACCTAGATGGTGGTTTAAAAACCTTACCTGTTACTGTCAGGACTGGTGGCAATGTTCTGTTCCAAGAGATAATATAGAAAATTATACTAGATAAAAAATCAGGCATAAATTTCTGTTGGAGGAATTAACCTTCAGATTTGACGTGTAGGCTAAACTGGGTAAGAATTAATTCTGTGCAATTTTACAATTGAAAAGGCAGTGAAAAAAACAGATTTAGAAAGAGATTAAACACACATTGATACTGTGGAAGTAAATTGGTGATTATACCAACTATAGTTAGATATCCAAGCCAATGAAACACCTATAGAAAGCAATTTTTCCACTTGGTGGAAAGTTGCCTTCCTTTTCTTTGTAATCCACATTTACAATGTCTCACCAACTTGAATACATTCAAGTTAGTATTCATAATTTCCTAAAGGTCATGCAGATGATAGGTGTGCTAATTCTCTTAGAATTACATAAATAATGTGATGATGTGATGTGTTTTGGGGATTTTTTTTTTTTTTTAAAGCATATTGTCTTAGGCTACTTCACGCCCAGGTAAATAGTTAATTCATGTGTAGTTTGGCTCAGAAGGCTGGAATGAGACATCATATTTTCATCTTTGAAAGAGAGCGTCATTCTGACTTTGAAGCAAGAGTTATGTGTCCATTATACATAACATTGGTGAAGAATAGGATAGCTGTCAGTCTGGATTAGAATCCAGACAGGTTTCTGCAGAGCTCTTCACATTAGTGTGTGACCTCTGTCGACTTCCCTTTCTCATTTCTGCTTGATGTCAGTGGAAGGAGTGAAAGGTTGTTTATTCATTTCTCACAGCAGTGCTCCCAAACACGGGTCTTCAGTGTTGCATTTCTTTTTCGAGTAGCAACTGATGAAGTTTCAGCGGTTATCTCTCAGCATATTTTCAAGCTGTTACACTGCATTTAGTGACATTTTTCCCTCATGGTGGAAGTGTAACAGAAAGTGTGATTATCGTACTGTAAGATATTACTGAAAGAAAATAGATAGCAGGGCAATGACAGGAGTGTGGGAGATGGTCATTCACCCTGGCAGTCCTTTCTGAAGGTGATCAAATAGGGGAGAAAGGACTGATGGAACCAAAATGTTTTTGTTTTGTCAAGGGTTAAGCCTGTGGGTTTTCCTATGTGATCTCCTGTTCCTTTTAATGTCAACTTTAAGAAAGACAATTGTGGGAGGGCATGAAGTTTCCATCCTGTCAGAGCCAAGTGTCTTGATTTTGACCATGTTGCACTTCACAGAACTATTGGATTTGCTTTTATTTTTTTTTTTGTGGTAACAGGTAGAAAAAAAATGTAGTATTAAGCTGTCAGTAGTAGAATTGCTCTGAAATATGTTAAATCATTATAATTTTTTTCCTCTTTCCTCGCTCTCTCTCTCTCTCTCTCTCTCTTATCTTGCCCCCTCCCCCTATTTTTCTCATCTCCCTCCACCCCCCTTCCAACCATGTCTTTTCTCCCTCCCATCCTTTTTTTTCCTCTCTAGTCACCTCTAAAGGTCTGACTGGGACTATGCTCCTTTCTCCTTTTCAGGGTCTCCCATTGTACACCCCTGCAGGTTCCCTACCTGCCTTCTGGAAGCTTTTGCCAAATGAAGGTGAGGACCTGCTCTCCAAAAAAGTTTTTTTCCCTCAGGAAGTCTGAATTTGTCCCCATCAGCAGCAGCAAATGCAAGGGAAATAGACAGCCCTTTCTCTGCAGCTCGGCCATACTTGCAAAATACAGCTTACAGATAGTAAATAGCAGACGAATAAATGAAGCATGTGCTATGCAGAATAGTTCGTGACGATGTTTTAAACAAGTCAGAAGCCTCCGGAATGGGATATCCTTTGACCTACTAGGAGATTATTTGGAAATAAGTGGGTGCTTAGAAGCAGCAGAACTCTGGATGTTGGGCACATAGTGAGAGGTTTGCTTTGCTGGATGCCAGTGCTCAAGAACAAAGCCAGGCTGGACAGCTAGCCAAGAAGTTTGCTATTAGTATTACATGCTATGAACATTTCACTGCATTAGAAAGAGGCTTTTTAGAATTGCCAGATTACAGCTTGTTTTGACAATTGTTAGTAAGGATAGCTGCAGGCACTGTACTAGTCAGTCGAGGAAATTGGGACTGCAGTTTTGGGCAGAAAAAAAAAAAAGGGAAGCAGATACTGGGCTGTCCATACAAATGTGAAGTAGAAAAAAAATACCCTGAAGATACACTCATAATTCAATCACACAAACACTAAATAAGATGGAGTAAAGGAGGAGATTTGTAGTTTCTTTATGTTTATTTTTATAGCTAGTCTGGTTGCATACATGTAAAACGAAAAAAATGTAAACATAAAAACATAGAAAAAAGTATAATTAGTGAAATAACTAATTAACCCCCCCTAAATCTTAAATAAACTTTTATGAAGTTTCTCAAAACATTTAAACAGTAAAAATTTTGTATATATCTGTATATTTGGCTCCAGAAATAGTTTTCATACAGAAAGTTCTAGCTGATGTACTATAAGATGATCAGCCTTTCTGGTTGTGGATCCACTTCCTCAGCAACCCTACATATTTAGGGTGTCTTTATGGAATGTTATGTATATTTGAACATGTTTTCCTCTTATTATGTCCCCAAACCCTTTTAGCTTAATAATCAGTTTCAGATGTTCTCTTCTTTCCATTCCCCTCCCTTCTCTTTAATTCTCTTTGTCTGAAGTTATAATTTAGTTAGGAAGCCATTTCAGTCTTTCTTTTGCTGTAGCATTGCTTATCCTCCCCTGCTCAGACTCCATTTGGAAAAATGAGCTATGACTTTTGTCTAATTAGATTTTAAAAAGTCAGCTAAGAAGTATTCAGCTAAAGCTCTGATGCTTTGATAGGGCCTGAGCAGTTTTGCCTTTTTCAGAGAAAAATTACTTTCCCCCACCCAACACAGCATTCAGATCTCTGAGTGAAACAATTTTCTACACAATCTACTCAATTTTTAATGCAGACCTATAATTTGTTAATGATAAATAATAAAATGTGCAAATTTAGTACCCTACAATTGGTTACTTACAATAGGTTACTTTTGTTTCTAAATCTTGGATAGTCCTTTTGCTTCTTAATTTTCTATGTGTAAGAATAATAGTTTTGCATGGTACTCAGAGATAAGATTTAAATTCATTAACATGTGAAAAAGGGTATTACAGAAGAAACTCGGCAGTGGTAGTCATCCAAGGTTACACGCCTGCAATTATGCCAATTTAAATGAGGTTTGAATAGCTGTTTAGTCCCAGTTTTTTCAGCTATGTCTGACCTCAGCATTTCTTCATATTGCTGAAACAGTTTCTGTGGTCCAGAGATGTATTTTGTGTCCTTCCCATGTCCTAGGGAAACTTAAATAGAGTTCTTAGTAGATGGTAATTATTCACCATCATTATAGTGAACACAGACAATGAAAGACATATATCATCATCTATTGCAAGGGTGCTATTCAAGGGTAAGACACTTTTGCTCTTTTACAGTGGATAGTTTCTTTTTGTTATGTTTGTGTGTTGGTCAGTTTATTTGTTTAATCCTTGACGTTTGCCATTGCACTGAGCATGTCCCCATGTGTTGCCTCATCTAGTTGAGAGGCGTCCCTGCCCGTGACAGGGAGGTTGGATTAATTGATCTCTAAGGTCCCTTCCAACCTAGGCCATTCTATGATTCTATGATATCAGAGACTTTATTACTACTTCATGAAGTCTGTGGCTTAAGTAATGACAAACAGTAGTGTTAAGCAATCTAACTGCTGACAGTGATGGATGTATCAGAATACAACTTTTTTAATGTATTAACATAACCATATAGGGACAGTAATAAAATGATTTGTTTCTGAAACCTGCCGTATATCAAGTAGTCGTTGATCATGTATTCAAGTGAAGCATAACAACTCACCTAGAGTACCTAATTTTTCAAGTTTAGGTGAGTACTTTTCCAGTATTTTTTTAAAATGCCTGAATTTTGTGATCACCTGTAAGTGTTTTCAGTAGTTGAAATAATAAATTCTATCTGAAAATAGGACAAAATCCAAGAAGAGGAAAAAGATGTAAAGTAGTCACTTCACACAGCAGAGACAGAAATTAATTTCAGAAATATTTGTTGATATGCTATAAAGTGGAGGAGCGAGAAATGAAAAAGATATGAAGTGAGGTAAGGTTTTTTGTGGATGACGTTGAGAAGATGAGAAGAGGTACTTGTGATGGTGAAGCTAGATTGGGTCTTGAAATTGTGATACTAGCAAGGTACAGCAGAATGTCTGGGTCTAGTAAATGATGTTTCCTCACTAATTATGGAATTTTCTTAGGCTGGAGAAACTGTGACGAATAACAAGGTGGAAGTAGCTTTAGAAAGAAGGTTATTTGTTCGTGGTTTGGTGGGGTTTTTGGGTTTTTAATTCGGGTGGTGTTTTTGTTTTGTTTTTATTTGGTTGTTTTTTACAATGTAAAGAAAGTCATTATGTGTTTCAATAACTAAAGCTAAAATGATTATTTTTTTTTTCAGAACAGGCATCTCCATAAAGGCATAGTATACTTTCTTTGTTAGGAAAGACTGATTCTGTTCCTGTCTTTACACCTTATATGTGTACTTAAATACATGTGTAAAACACTCCCATGAAATGGTAGTGGCTGCTCTGTATAATGAACAAAGAGGAAGGAAATTTATGTATCTATAAATAACAATGTATAACAGTCTCTTAATAAAAAAACTGTATGGGCTTGTTTTAAATGAACTTCATAAAACCACCTGGAATGCATGTGTGAGAATATTGTAGCATTGTTATAATTTTATAACTAATCCGTGAGCAATGCTCAAGATAGATGTCTTGAGCATTGCTCACAATAGCTATACTTCTTTCCTTTAAGTACCATGCAGTGAGGTTTACTTGCCTTCATATCAAAGAAGCCATTTGTCTTGTGTTCCCTTATCAGTTTGTTTATGGTAAGACTCCAGAGAAAGAACCTTTTCTTTCTAAAAAAATATAAAATAATAAAAATGCAGTTAGTGTACTGTTTGTTAGAGAAAACAAGTTCTTCTGAAGTATACTGGCCCTTAATGATGTGTTTCTGTTGTCATGGAAATGGAAATTTTTTTTTTTTTTTCAAGTAGGTGTATTTGTTCTACTTTTTGCTTTTTATAGTCCTCCCTTGATAAGTTTAGTTTTGTACTGGCAGCGTTGTGAAAGAACATGAAAGAACAGCCATACTTCCTCCATCATCCTTTTATTTCTCTTTTATGTCCATTAGAATTTGATAGCTAAAAGGCTGAGTAAGAAGCAAATATTGAGATATGAAGCCACCAGACATGTACAGACAGGTACTTCACTGCATAGAGTTAGCCTCAGTCTGTCAGGAAAAAGGCATCATTGTAAGAAAGCATGTATAAAAATAGTTAAAAAAAATGCACTGGAGCCAATAATAGATATTGTTGTCGCTTGCCCTTTCATACACATATAAATTGCAGAGTTAAATTACTGATGGAGGCTGTGAAAGCACTCCAGTTCTTACTGTGTCTGTTCTCTGTCATTGACTGAACAGGAGATTTGCTGCTAAAAAAGACTTGGTGCTTAAAGATGGTATCACGTTTTTTTTATGGTTCTTTCATACTTGATTTTTTTGGGTCTTGGTGGTTCAGTGCCATTTACAGAATAATTAGAAAGTGAGAGCAATGATTTAATCCTGTGTAACTTCTCATGGTGTGTCAGTGTGTCAGTGTCAGACAGACCTCTTCAAGGTGTCTGTGACACACTGCACAGAATTCCCATCCATGTGGGCATTCAAAATACCTTACCACATGCTATGCTTTTATAGTCTTCATCCTCACCCTTGAATTTATCAGTAAACTTGTGAATTTGTCATCTAAATCATGTGAGATGTCAGTGAAGGACAGGTCCTACATGTTAGAACATCAAACAGAATCATAGAAACATAGAATTGTCAGAGTTGGAAGGGACATCCAAGCCCTAACATCCTGTGATTCTGTGATTCTGTGATCATCTAGTTCCAACCCCCCGGCCCTGGGCAGGGACATGCCCCACTAGATCAGGCTGCTCAGAGCCCCATCCAGCTTGGCCTTAAAAACTTCCAGAGATGGGACTTCCACCACCTCTCTGGGCAACCTGTGCCAGTGTCTCACCACCTTCATGGGGAAACACTTCTTCCTACTGTCCAATCTAAACTGATCCATCTCTAGCTTTAATCCATTCCCCCTAGCCCTATCTCTACACTACATCCTAAAACGTCCCTCATCAGCTTTCCTGTAGGCTGCCTTGAGATACTGGAAGGCCACAATATGGTCTCCTCAGAGCCTTCTTTTCTGCAGACTGAACAACCCCAACTCTCAGTCTGTCTTCATAGGAGAGGTGCTCCAGCCCTCTGATCATCCTCGTGGCCCTTCTCTGGACACGGTCCAGCACATTCATACCTTTCTTGTGCTGTGGGCCCCAGAACTGGACACAGTACTGCAGGTGGGGTCGCATGAGAGTGGAGTGGAGAGGGAGAATCTCCTCCCTCGACCTGCTGACCATGCACCTCTTGATGCAGCCCAGGATACGATCTGCTTTCTGGGCTGCAAGTGCAGGTCCATCTATACATCCTTCTGTAACATCTGTATGTCTTCCTGTAACACCTGCAAGCCGGCATGACAGGACATAGCATGGGGTCATTCAGTAGCCACTTAGGCTAACATATGGGTACAAGATAGGGAGGCTTAGTTGGGTCAGCATGTATCCTAGGATCATTAATTCCTCATTATATCTTCGGACATAGTTCCCACTGTAAGAGTTTTTTTCTGTGTGTATACGTCAAGATGAGCCGAAACATCGTAAACATGTGACAACTGTAAAAATAAACAAATAAAAAATAAAACAAACAAACAAAAATTTTTGTGCTGAATTAGAGAGAGAAAGCATGACTCGGATTGTGCATAATTAGAGCCTCTGCTGTGAAGGCAGGTGTTACTTCTGACAAAAGAGGAATAGTTAAGAGATCACATTTTAGAAATGAACTTATGATTTCTCTTTCAAAGGAGACTTTCTATTGTACCTACCATTGTTTTTGCTCTAATATATTTCATCCTTCCAAATTTCATTTTATAATGAAATCCGTATGTACTGAATGACAACTGCAGCTGAGTTCCTAAGAGGTAGATCTTACAAACGTGAAATTGTAAGTTATCATAGCCTGCTCAGAGGATAAAAAATGTGGGGAAAAATCTGCTAGTCATAGCAGATCCCATGTTTATCCATGCTAGCTTCATTCAAATCTTTACATTATGTACATACTGTGCTTCCAGTACAGTGAATTTCAGCAGTCTTTATGCCTTCTATCTTTTAGCTGTCCTGTTCATTTCTTTTTAACAAGTTTATTATTTTTACACAGTTGGCCATTTGAACTTTACTAAAACAATTGTTGATATTCTTTGTTTTCTGTCTTGTCATAGCTTTTTACTGTGTGTTGCTGTGGATTTTGAAACCATTACAGGTGATTATTTCACATCTGAACATCTCAGATTTACTTCTTTTTTTTGGTGCTAGTAGGATGTCATATGTATAATAAATTTAAAAAAAATCTGATTTTCTTCAGCCAGAATTTTCCATTATAATTATGCTTTGGACCATAGTTTGAGAGGCTGAATAATAAACTTTAGAATCTCTCATCAGTGTAAGTGTTAGCCTTTAAAATTATTTTTATCCAAAGATTAGTGGAAGAAGTATTTTATGATATTTTTTTGGGGGTAGAATTTCTACAATATAGAATGCAATTCCTCCCTTGTTAAAACACCATATTTTAATAGGTGCAAAGAAGATTTAGAGATATCTGATATCTAAAACACAAATCAGTTTACCTATGCTAGACTTAAGATGACAATTCAGGAAATGTGGTTTGATTTGCAGTGTTTTAATCAACAAATTTTACTCTCTTTTTAGAAACTTTTTTTTTTTTTTGAATCATCTGAAAACTCATCTGCAATCCATTTATGTGATTTAGTTTTCCAGATTAGGAAGATCCTCTAATCATTAAGAGATTGCAATTAGAGTTTGTAAAAGAATCTTAGATTGAACACACCCAAAATGTGCCACTGTGGAAAAAAAAAAAAAAATCTTTTGTTCCCACAACCTGTCCTTTTATAATGTTGCTGTTTAATAAGGATATTGTATGCTACTTTGATCCTTCAAAGGCACTAAATATATAACAGAGATTAAAAAAGGGATTACAGAATCCAGGGAGTTTGCTGAACCAGCCTCATTAAACCAGTGCTCTGGGAAGATATTTATAAACTGTTCTTTTTTAGCCTTTAATTGAACAATCAATTTCGGTTAAGTCTTTTAAAATATTTTTCTCTGATTTTCTGGGAATGATAAGGGGTGCAGTTCAGCACTTAGTGTATCTTCTGTTAAGATATGATTTACATGCCTTTAGTTGCTAGGCATGCATATTGCGGAAAGTTCTCGTTTAGTATTTTGCATCTGAATAGAACTGCATAGGAGTATATATGTATACGTGTGTGTGTTTTATATGTATGCACCTGCATATATATGTATGTACGTTTGCATAATATGCTTATAAAGCACACATTCATATATATACATACACATATAAATAGTTGCACTTCACTTCTAGAACTTCTCTCTCCTAACAGAGTTAGAAATATGCAATCTACTTTTTCCTAGCTTTTTTTTCCAAAAGAAGTAAATTTTTGTCTTTTTGTCATCACAGTTACTCTAAGAGGATGACAATAGTGCCTGTTTTAGATTCCTTACATTTGTCACATGTAGGCCATGAGAGACAGTGATGCTTTGCTCATTAGGGGATATACCAAGGGCTATAATGCTTCTGGTAAATTTTTGTAAGTGCAGTTTAACTTTCATTATTTTACAAAGCGAGTATTTGTGATCTTTCCAGTTTTAACAACTGAGGACAGGCAACTAAACTTGACCTTAAAAGAAGTGTTAAACATTATGATTTTATCAATTTCACAATTCTCTGTAAGCCTTGAGCTTTCTGTGTCAGTGGGAGGACCCAGCCAGCAGCCTTTTGTTTATTTCTCTTTTTCACTCTACTGCTAATCTCCCTTTTTTGGCTCGTTTTCCCTTCTTTATTCCCTTCAGAGCCTGAATGAAATGAAGGCAGTTTGAGAAAAGGCCAGTAGTAGCAAAAATGCAACTGGCATCTACACAACGAATCTCCTGTAGCTGCTCCCTAACAAGACCTTGAAGAGAAGAGTTCTCAGTGGGGCATCTGAACTCATTAGCACCCCAATATTTACTGCTTTTGCAAGGATATCTTGTTTGTTCTATTCTTTTTTTCTTTCTCTGACTTCTTATATTCCATAAAGCTAGGCTGAATCTTCCATAATATTCTGCCTTAGCTGATGTGAAAATTCTCTGAATAAAAATTACCTCCTCAGCACTCTGCCTGTGTCTCCCCTGTCCTTTGATGTGTGGTCTTAGATACATAATTTTCATTAATGTTTCCATGCTTTTAATGAGAAGCCATAATGTGCTGCTCTTCTCATGAGAAAATTATAGCTAAAAATTAAAGTCGCAAAACTGATTGCGTTTTTCTTTTGAAATGTGTATAGTCATTTATTAATTTTACAGTTCTAAGAGGCAACAGTTAAAAGGACAATTTTGTGTCTGGAACACAGGTTTTTTTGGTGTCTATTGAGAATAAATAACACTTTCAACTCTCTGTAAGATCTATGTAAGATTTTCCCCATGGACTTTTGTTTTAAAATCTGGCATATATCATTCATAGTTTTATTTTGCATTCATTTTATTTCACATAAATTTTTCACTCCATAGTGTGGAAAGCCAAGTATTAGTAAATCATAGTTAATATTCTTATGTCTTGTGATGTCTGAAATTAACTGCAAAGGCTATTTTGTGTCAAATAATGTGTGACCAAAGATGATGTCTAAACAACTTGTAGAATAATGGAGAAAGAACTTTGACTTGGATATTGCAGATGCTCTATGCGTAGGTTACTGTTCTGTGGTTTGAGTGCTGTATGTGTGCAGTAACTCTGCTATTTCTTCTCTGTTGTGATTCTTGTGGAGAAACTGTAGAACCAGAAGTGGAAAGCAGAAGAAAAGGATGAGATTATAATGATGTCCCATCAACTCCTCCATTAGATTCTTCTAGGCAGGATGTGGGTAACAAATAGTGAACCTTGAGGTAAGAATTAAAGGATAACTGTGTTTTACTCTGCCTTGAATTTTGTCACCTTGCACTTGCGCACCCAGAACTGTCAAGCAAGTGAGGGAGAATGAGTTCAGCTGTAAAAATGTGATGCTTTCTTTCTCTGTGAAGCAGCATCTCCTGTGGGAAGCTGCTCTTTCCCAATGGGAATGGTCAAACTTTTTTTCTCTTTGATAAGTAGAAGCAAGATATGACTGACAATGAGGACCGTTCTGCATAAAGGTCCATTCTTGTCTGTGCATGTTTATCACTCACTCTGCTTTCATTCCATACTTTTATGTTTATTTGTTCTTGTTGTTTTAATTGTATGTTGTGTGTGTGTTGCATGTTCTTCTGTGCTGCCACCTTGGCTTCTAATTTAGAGGTAAACATAGTCCTGGTCAAGACAAAGGATTAAGTTACATACTACCTTTTGAGATCATTAGAAGGTGTTTGCAAAAATTTCTCAAACTTTGAATACAGGAGAGGGAATTTACAGAGCCAAGGAGAAACTTGAATGCTTTAGTAGACTGATACCACTAATGGAACAGAAACACACAGGGAAATACATGTACTGTTGTTGCACGTAGGGCAAAAAATGTCTTTAATCACAATGTGCCAGCAACTTACTCCAAAAGACTGGTGGGAAGGGAAGAAGCAGCAAAGGTGTTGGCTGTAATTAAATCTTGCATGTATCAGACTTCTAAATTTTGACGCTATTTGAATGAACGCTTTGGTGTGCAAAGACCACAGAAGTCAAGGGAATCTCAGAGCACATTAAGATATGAAGTCTCTCAGCAAACATAATTATAGCTTTAATTAAGTGATTAAAAAACCAGAAGGGACTAATGTGGTCATCTAGTCCAAACTTCTGCATAATGCAGGAATTAATCAGAATTCCCGTGACCTAATTAAACTAAAGTATAACTAGGAAAATATCAGATCTTGATTTAATTCTTTATTTGTGTTCAAGAATCCAATCTTGCCAAATTTCTCTAGTGTTTTCAAGAAAATTTTTAATGGAGTTTCTGTCATGAATTTGTGAGGTTTCAAATTCCAGCAATATTAACTTATCTTGAATAGCTTTCAATTAGACCTGTTTTCTTGTAGCTACTTTCTTGTAATGTAGATGCTTCTTAACTTTGTTGTTAAATTGACTAGACTAATCACTTTAAGTTTTCAAATTGAAAGGATGTTTTACTTAACCATGTCTGTGGCCACTTTTTGAAGTACCTCCATTTTTCAGCAGCATCTTTGAATTGAAGACACCAGAACCTATATGGAATATTTCAACAATAGTTATACCAGTAGGAAATCTTAGGATACAATCACAGCATGTCTGGGGTTAGAGAAGACCCCTGGAGATAGTGTAGTCCAAGTGTGTGTTTATATTCTACCCTGTGAAATGTTTGGGGTTTGGGGTTTTTATTTTATCATTACGTACAATATGTGATGCAAAATTTTCTTATTTTTAATTATCAAAATGATTCACTTTCTTCAGAATTTTAGGGGAAGAGTATTGGCAGTGTTAAGTCTTTTTGATCTGGAAAATTTTACTTATTTTCGGAAGTAAAACTTTAATCATGGAATGTATCCAGTCAAACTGAATATTTTAAGTTATAGGTAATACTTACCATAGCTACAGCTAATAGTCTGGATGTATACTAAGATTGGTATTCTGAATTGGAGGTCCTACTAATCAGATTTTTATTATCTTTCTCCTCTTGATTGATACAATGTATATAAAAAAATATATATATACTTGAGGACTGAGAGGAACAAATTCTGACCTGTTGTGTTTTAGGGCTAGATATATGCATCCATTTTAAACTGGTATGTTGTTCACCTACAAGAATGTTTCTCAGAGAAGTGTTTTTTTGAGATCAGTAGAACTATAGACAATCCCATCATTTGGTTGAACAACAGTATTCTACCAATATTGCACTTGACCTTCTGC
Source organism: Apaloderma vittatum (assembly GCF_000703405.1). Taxonomy (NCBI): domain Eukaryota; kingdom Metazoa; phylum Chordata; class Aves; order Trogoniformes; family Trogonidae; genus Apaloderma; species Apaloderma vittatum. The sequence goes on along the minus strand of NW_009718725.1, from coordinate 32,785 downwards.
TTCCTTCCTTCTTCTCTTAACATTCCATTTCTTCAGCAATTCTGTTAATTTTTTATGTCATTAAGCACTTTTTCTTCTGTATACATGTATGAATATCTGGCATGAGTATGAATATCTGGCATGAGTTAAGCTCTTGAATGGACAAGGTGCTGTTTGTTTGTTTTGATAAGTATCTTGTGAGGCTGTAAATAGGAAATACACATCCCAGAGCAGGCAATTAGACACATTTTATAAGTCTTTAAGCTTCTCAGTGCTTCCTCTAACCTTAATCTGTTGGGATATTCCAAAGATGAAATATCTTGTGCCATCATTTTAGTTATATTTCTATTCTGAATATAAAATATAGATTATGGATCATTATAAATATCAAAATCACCCAGATTTAACTTTTTATCTGTGAGCCTTTCACAGATTTCTGTAATCTGCTGCCTTATTTTAATAAAGTATATACTACATGTGTGTCTACGTTGGTGTAGAATGAAGTGAATGTCCTAGTTTTCCCCACCTGCTTTATTTTGGTTTGCATTACAGAATATTCCCTAAGAACATAAATTGCTTTTCATATAATGAAACCAGAACATGCTTTCCAGGAGTGCACCTTATGCCACTCCAACCTCTAAAGGGCAGTCAGTCTGTGGGACCTGACTGACATTAATTGGAAATGATTTCCCCTCAAACACATGGAACAGATATCACTTTGCTCCCCAGATGTATCACAACTTGTTCATGCAGTTGTAAGCAAAGTGTTACAGCAGCAGGACTGGGGTAATTCAAGCTGGCTTTTGGTTTTTCCTGCTCAGTTATTGTGGGCATAGTATTAGCAACATAAATAACATTACATGTTTAAATTATGTTCTCATGTGTTGATCAAGACATCATTGAGCCACATTATTGTTATTATGTAGTTGAAAATCAATAGGATTGGAGGATGGAGTAGTAAACTGATTTGAAGGCTGTACAAAACTGGGAGTAAAAGTCAGGTGTCTTGTCATACTGTTTAAAGCTGTAAGTGCTCAACTACATTTCATAATATCATAATGGATACCAGGGGATCTGCTAATGTCATCAGCTTCCAATTATTCTCTTGATTAACTGTTTATTTGATCTCATTATACAGTTGGATGTTTTGCCTTGCCTTGCCATTTACAATTGGCATTGTTGTCCAATGATCACTTCCACTACTAATCTCCTCTCACATTAAAAGGGGATTTTGGACTGTCATATAGAATTTCTGTTAAAATAGTTTCCTTTTGTGCCAGAAGTGTGCACAGAAAGAGAAGGTTAGAAGCTTGAGTGGTTTCTGTGTGCGGCTTTAAATTAACTTGTGTATCCCTGGTGGTAAACACGTTTCACAGTATGCTGAAGAAAGTAAGCTTCTATGGTTGCTGCTTAGAAAGTCACATTAAGTTTATATTTGCTATTTTTGTTTGTTACTCTTCTTAACATTTGCAGAGCTTTTCTGTTCCTTGATTTTAGGATTAACACCTTTTTGTAGCTTTGTCTTTAAAGGTCCATGGAACAGTTTTTAAAGCAACATCTAGAAGATAGATTTCTGTTTTGACATTTATATGTTAATAAATGCAGCTAAATATGAAGGAAACTGTCAGAAAATCTTTTTCACTTTCTCTCGCACAAACTCACACACAAGCTGTGAATGGATGGCCAGTTAATGATGCCTGAAACTGGAGTCCTCTTAAGAAGGAGCTTTGACACTTGTGTAGTTTGGAGGCACTGATATTTAACAGGAGGAACTGTAACTACCTTTATGACAATAGCATCTACACAGAAAAATAGATTATTGCAAGGGATGGGGGGAAAGTTCAAAGCTGTTGTTTGACAATGCTATGCTTCAGTTACTGTGATTTCATCTTAATCTCTGACATATGAGTGTAGGCTTTTAGGAAGTTAAAAATCCTATTGTTAAAACTAAGGTGTGTGTGAACCTGATGTGGAAATGACTGTAGTCAGGACTAGATCAAGGATTCACTCAGCCCAGCATCTTCTGTGTTTATGTCAAAAAGAAGACTCTCCTAGAAGTAATATATAAAAGAGATAAAACTTTTCTGCAAAATATTCCTCTACCCTCCAAGGGTAGAGCACCAGGACCTCCTGGTCTAGATGTGCATCTTCATATCCATGAATCTTGCTCTTCTGTATTTTTTTCTCCTCTACAGGACTGTGCCGCAACAAGTTTCACAGCTTAACTACAGGTTGTGTACCATGCCTTTGTTTTCTTCAGAGCCCAATTTCTTTGCAGCCCTCCCTCTTTATGGAATAAGTTGGGTTTTATTCACTTTTTCCGTGTCACTAATTGTACAATCTTTATTGTAGCCTCTTGCAGTTATCTCTTTTCAAGCTTTTTTTTTTTTTTAAGATCTTTATAATTGAAACAAAGTTTGCGTGATAGCTTCAAGGAAGGAGATCATTTTGGTTTCATGAGCAACCTTATGGATTCCTTTGTTGCAAACATCCCATTAAAGAGGTTGGTTTTCTCAAATATTTGGTGCTATAAAGAAACAAAGCTTAGAAGTTGCCACTCTAAGTAAGATATTTGACAGATACTTTTTTAAATGTGAAGATTTATTAATGGTTATGTAAGAAAATCCCGTAACAGGGCAGACTTAAACAGGAGATCTGTTTTGAAGGAAATACCTTTTTAAAAAAAGTCTGACTGAAGGAGTAATTCCTAGAAAGATGGAAGACACTTAGATGCTATGATGTTACAGCTCTTCCATGTGTGAAGGCTGTCTCAATGTGTTGATTTTGAAATAATCAATTAGATCTGAGAACTAAAATAACAGATCATTGTTCTTCAATTATTCCAGAAAATGGAGCCCTAGGAAGGCTGATTAAAAAGGGGTATGAAATACATTGGGTAACTAAATATAGAGGCATTCAGTTATTTAATTACATATATAAAGTTAATTTCATATATAAAAATTATTCTGGTATGAACCAGATTTGAATAAACTTATCACACATTATAAGAAATAGCAAAACAATAACAACAAAACAAATAACCAACCAACCAACAAAAACATTGAGTATTTTGGGGAGTTGGGTTGGTGGTTCTTTTTTGTGTTGTTATTGTTTATTTTAGTTTTTTGTGTCTTAAATAGATTGACCTAGTGCTTCCTTCTATGCAGCATGAAGTAGATGGATGAGCTATTTCTCATTTATATGTAAATATGAATTTTCAGCCATAGTACTTTTTTATTTTGGGGTGAGTTTTAGTCACTTTTTCCCAGAAGGATGAGAAGTGAAAACTGTAAGGAAAAATTGACTTGTGTTCTAATTGCACTTCTGGTGAAATAAGGAGTCTTAAAATGATGTTACGTTACTCTGTAGACTAAGGTACAAAAATGCTAATTTATTGCTAGACTGCAGCTTCCAATTTGCATTCCAAATCAGACTGCAGAGCTCCCCAAATGAGTAGGTGCCTGCACAGTGTGTTTAACCTATGCTTTCCCTGAGTAAATTTGTAACAGTATGTGTGTTTGTATGTGCTTCCTCACATACATAACCAGATGTGGTGCTTCACCATTTTAAGAAGGTCCAGTTTTAACCGAGATTTGAAGTGTACAGCTAATTTTGGATATTAGCAATCAGAAAAAGAATTAATGCAAGTACTGTTTTAAATCTCTGAATTGCCCCTTAATTCCTGTTTACTGTGATACTGACAGATAATGTGTAGGGTGCATTTAATTTTCAGCAATTAATGTCATGTAATAAATAGTGCTTCTATGTGTGTAAAAACACACAGTTGCATACAAAATGGTACCATAATAAAGATGTTTTCTAGATTATTATAAGGGTAATAGTGTATTTGTTGTTAGTTCCAGATGATGCGGATACATGAGAAGGAGGGAAATGAAGAGTCATAATATTCTTAAATGTGCTGATGGGGGGGGCAGGAGGGGGGAGAGGGAGGAGGAGAGAGGGAGAGAAAGACAAGTAACACAGCATAAAGAACCCACAGGCATCTGGGCTTTCCCACTTCAGTAGCAAATAGGGGGAATTATGGGTTGGTGGTCTGCTTCCCATTAGGAGGACACCCCTCCATCTGTTTTCAGTTTAGCCTGCTTTCAATTTAAAACACAGATTTCAATACAAACCTCAATTTCTTTTCTTCATTTTATATGCGAAGTGAAGCTTATGAATCGGTGTCGTTGCCATAAGGGCTCAGACCAAATTTTCCCCCAAAATTTGCAGGCTGTTCTTTTGAATACCTGCTTACAGTCGTACACAATGGGCAGCTTTGAGAAGAAAAATTGATAATCTTCACGGAAGAGTAATTTGAATGAAATTACACTTGACAGCCTGTCTCCAAGCAAACAAGGAGAGTGAGGGAGCCTTAGCTAAGCTCTGAGGACTTGCCTAAGCCTCTGCTGTTGGAGCTTCCCAGGGAAAAAAAAATCCACACTTTTTCCTACATCTGACTGAAGCTTTTGATTAATTCTCTGTAGCTGTTTCTAGTGAAGAAAGGTAGCCATGGAAGAGAATATGGAAGAGGGGCAAACACAGAAAGGTATTGTGATAAAATTGCTTTCTCTTTGCTTTAGCAGCATGCTGTAAGGTTAGTGAATATCCTTATGTTGCAGTTGGGGGAAGATTTTTCTATTTTTTTCATACTGTTTACTTCATTTGTCTCTCTGCAGTAGCACCTAGCATTAATATAGCAACTGTCATCCAATATCTAGTATTAAAAGAATAAAAATAGCAGATTTTACATCTGTACTAATAATATTGCAAGCATTTAATGCAGCCTGCTTTCCAGACCGGTCTTTGTTAACCTTCATTTATTTCATGTTTTCACGCTTGTCTAGCTGGGTCAAGGGACTCTAGTGTGAACTATGAGAGAGCTACTCACACAATATTTGGAGCTGGTTGCAGTTGGATGTCTAACAATGTAACCAGTATTTACACCTTGAATGAGACTCCAGACTGAACAAAGGCATGGGATATATTTTGTATTTATTTAGTCAGTATTGAAATTTCCCTCTGCCTTTTTTTCCCCACTTTTGTTCTGTAACGTGTTGAAGCACCCTTGCTTTAGGTCTAACATTTGCATTTTACAGATTTGCGTTTTGCTGAAATTCATTTTGCACGTCGCAGCTGAAATTGCTTTAGCAAGATGTAAACAGCATGTTCAAAGCATTTCTGTTCCCCTGTTTCTGATCAAGTTGTAAATAACTGAATGTTATGAGATGTATTAGCACTTGAACATGCAATTTAAAATTATTGAAGAATGTTTATTAATGCACAAACCTCTGAGAAATATAGTAGTTTTAGTCTTTTCACTTAAGTGTTATGCTGTACAAGCGACATTGCAGTAATGAAAGGAACCAAGGTTTTTTCATTTTACTTTACTGCAAGCACAAAGGGTAATCCTACTGAATACCTGCCACGTTAAATCATGTATATATTTATTTTTCATTTATTTTGAATTCACTTCCATTTCTGAGGAGGATTTAGAAATTTGACAAATCATTTAATATAAATTGCCTTTAAAGGCATATTTTTCTGCACTGTTGCCATATTCTGTTTTTCCACTCCCTGAGCAGCCTGCTTTCTACATGTAAATGTCATGCTTTCTCATTATAAGTGACCCATTTAAACAGAATGCAGCTTTGAATTGTTTATGGTCTTGGCTTGATCTAGATGCATAGTAGATAATAATGAGAAGACTAAAGGATATAAATATATGTGCCTCCTCTGTGTGTACATACTTAGGTTTATAGATAAATAGATTAGTACCTGGTTGGTGATTTCAGCAGTTTCTTCAGCTGAATTTTATTATATGCAAGTGGCAGAAATAATGGAAAAAGTACAAGACAGTTCAGGGTTGTTATTTTTTTTGTTTTGTTTTTTAGTGAAGGTAAAATCAATACTTCTATTGTACGATTCAAATTATTTAATGTGCTCTGCATTTAGAAATTGAAGATATATTTTTTTTAAGTCTGAACTGCATTTTTTCCCTTTTTAAAACAAATGAGTTTAACTGCTTGGCCACTGAATCAAAATACATCATTGTTAGTGAGTGATATTGCCTGAAGAAACAGTGTAAAACCCAAAATCCTTGAATTCCTATTCGAGAGAATATCAGAGAAAAAGGTGAATAATTTTGTATATTGAAAGCACATGTTTTTATTGATAAACTGTGTCCTTACTGTGCATATGATAAGCATCTGAATGACCAATAGCCACTCAAACTGGTGTGATTAATAGTGTGATTACAACAGCTAACACTACTTACCTCCCACCCCCCATTTAAATGCCATGTGTTTAGCCTTTTTTCCCTTTAGTGGTATCCAGCTGTCATCACAGACAGTGACAGGAGAATGTTAAGAGCTCACAGATTATATGCATTTTTCCTTATTATTGCTGTGGAAGGGGATGCTGCTTAGTTACTGTGACCATACCTGTGAACCTGTCATGTCAACTTGTTATGTTCCCAGTTTGGATTATGACAACTTTTAAAATGTATTTAGTGTTTGAAGAAAATCTGCAATTCAGGAGGAAAATGAAAAAAATATTTTTCGTATTAGAGTCTTTGAGGGGGTGCTTGAACACAGATGTTGGAATTATAATGAAGTATAGGGATAATTATGAAATCATGGATCTTTTGCATGTTGAAAAATGTGAAGTGCTATTAGTATGACTTGATACCTGTCTTTTTTTTTTTTCTTCTTTCGTCTGACATGATCTATGTCTTATGTGTTTACCTGATATCTGTATTATGGTTCCAGGTCATCTGGACTAGTTTTTCTGTCATATCACAGCAACTTTAATTCTAATTCATATATGCTAATTTTCATCCTCCTGCCATCTTGAGGGGAACTGTTTCTTTCTTTTATTTCCTCTCCACTTTCTACAAAATCAATGGGAGTATAAATTGTCACTGCTTATCAACTCCTGTGCTCTTCACAGCAGATGCTTTGAACCTCCCACTGAACAGCATTACGTCTTCCTAGCAGCCATGATGGAAGTGAATAGTTTCGTGTTGATGCATTTCATAAATATGATGAAGATAGCTCTAATAAGGGGTTTGCAGATTTGGAAGTCTTTTTATTTTAGAGAAATTTATGCAATAAGATATTGATAAATGAAAACAAAATTCTCAATGTAGTGGGTCCAAATAATGACCTTCTGCCTTACACAATCTCTCTACATTCTAACGTTTATAACTTCTGATTTTTTTTATGGCTGTATCTTGGGAAATTGCCAGCAGGGAAATAGAATGAATTACTAGGAAAATAATGAATTACTAGAAACTGTATAGTTGAAAACAGAAATGGACATCTTCCTCCCTTACTCCTCCCTCCTCCCCCAATATATTTTCTTTCTATTGGCCGTTGAAAATGTGGCTTTTTTTTGACATTGCTACTCTTAATATGATAAACTGAGAAAATGCCGTTGTCCAGCAGCTTTCATAGGTAAAGCTGTAAAAATTGAAACCAAGAATAACTTGTATTTATTCATTTTCTGCTTCAAAGTATCAGAAGGCTTGTTTTTCTGCCCATCTTTTTTCCTTGATATCACATTTCCTTCACTTACACATTTCTGTCACCGGTACAAGTTGGGGGAAAGGATGTTTCAAAGGTATTTGCTACACAGCTCTCTGTAGCTGTCCAAGAACTGAAAGTGTGAAGAAAATCTGGCTGTAATGTAAGCTACATGTGAACACTGAAATACATTCTAACTATGTAAAAAGTCATAACATCTCAGAAATATCAACTTATTCACAATTTCTGTAATAGTGACATTATGCTACATGCCTAGAGCTGTAACATACTAAGACCTTTGACTGCAGATTTACTGTCTGGAAAACGTAGGATAGCTAAAGCCTGTATTTTATTTGACTGGTTTATTTTTCAAAAAATGATCAGCTCCACTTAGAAACAGAAGCTTCATTGATGATTTTAGGGATGTATGCTAATTTTGAAAATCTCATGCATAAATTTACATGTGTCAGTGGTAGGTCTCAATTGCCAGTGTTTGAAAGACAATGACGTCAGTGTTAGCTTCACTGTGTGAGAAAAGATATTGGTCCACTTCCTGCAGAACATATCTTCCCTTCATGAAGCCCTAAGATCTCAATAAAGTCTCCAACCCGAATCATTCATCCCAACAGAAAAATTTTCAGAGGATAGGGACTGTAATTTTTCACATCATATGGGACTTGGTACAGTCGAGTTTAGGATGACTCTCACCTCATCCATTTCAGAAAAAAGAGAAACATTCTGTAGCACAAAAAGTATACAACTTGTACTTAGTTGAAGATAAATGTGCCTTTTTTATGTTTCGTCTTCATTTTGTAGTTTGACTTCCTTTTTGAAATAAGCTCTTGAGAATGGAAGAAGCATCTGTGTTTGTACAGCAGCAAACATGAGGAAGAGCTAATTTTACTTAAGCTCTCTTGGCTGTAGTATACTTTATCAACAAAGATAAGGTTCCACCAGTAGGATAGAAAAAATATGTATGTAATATTGCTGTGACAAGAAATTATTGAATACTAGAAAATAATCAGTTAGTTTTTGGTCTACATTAGAATTTTACGTGGACCTACAACCTAGTGTCAAAGCATTTTCATTTGTTCCTCGGCATGCCAATAAAGGAGAGCTTTAAGCAGAGTTTTCAGAAGAAATGCATAAAGAGTCTAGGATGCTATCAGCAATATGTTCACACAGCTTCTGCTTCTTCAGTCATGAGAGACTGAATTGCTTCCTCTTACTTAGGTACTTGTTGGAAAATAGCATACTCTGATGTAGTAGGCTACTAGTTAGTCACTATAGATGAAACTGATTATTTCATATTAAGAAATAAACCAACAGCTAAATAGACAAAACAATGGTGGCACCCTTTTAAGTTAGCATTCTAAATATTTTTATTTACCTCTAAATGAGAACAGCTGTCCAGTTTCTCATTTGGCTATTGTTAGAAAGTTAGTTAAAATAAAAATGAAAAAATCTTAATATTTTGCACTTTTGATTTTGTTTGGTGCCTATACTTGTAAATAAAGGCAAGGAGTTATTTTCTGTTCTTTAAAAAAAAATCCCACACTAGTTGTGAGACCTGTTTGTATCTTCAGTTAAAATCTTTTAATGTTGTTAGTACTCTGTCTAGTCTTATAGGACACCTGAAGTACAGTCAGTTTTTTGGGTAATGTGGAAACAGTTTATAAATTTAACCTTTTAAGTAGGAGGGGCAGACATTTACTGACTGATATTCTTCGTACAAAACATGGATTTGCAGTGCTTGATTCTTAAAGAAAACATGTTGAGCAGAGGTCAATATCTATTTCCTTTGAGAATATATTTTCAATTCTACTTATAGTTCCCAAGCTTGTGTTTAGGCTGGATTTTTACAAGTTCTTTCAGAGTAGAATGCTCTTATTACGTTTATTGTTGCCTGTTCTTAAAAGCATGTGCATGTATAGTGCGTCAAATAAAATGCTTGCTTGGCAATCAAAGTCACTAAAAGAGTAAATAATTTTCCTTATTAATCAATATTAAGTAAATTTTGCCATGTGGTAAAGTATCTCACTATATTTCCTGCGTGTTTATCCTCCTTAGTATCAATAAGGTTTGTTAAAGAAAACTGCAATAACATTCGTAGGAATTTGAAGTTGCTTGTTCTAAGACTTACTGTCCTTTATGTAGTAACTACAGACAACCTTGCTTAATACTCTTCCATTAGGAGCAGTGAGTTCCAAAATTGTAATTTGAATATATGTTATTATTCAATACATTAAGCTTTTATTCACAGATAATGATATAAATAAATTTAATCTTGCTTGCTTATTTAATCTTCGACATTGAAATGTCGCCGTTAATAGAAAACTTTGTATTTTTTACAGGCTTAACATCATATTAGTCATAGGCATGAAAATCCAGCATTAATAGGACCTAATCATAATTTTGTGTATATTCTTACAGGGCAAAAAGTATTCCAAGTGCCTCAAGGCAGATGGAATCCTCAACTCAATGTGTAATAATTTAAGTCTTCATGGTAATTTTGACAGTTGTGTGTCAATCTCATAAATAAGCTATTTTAGAACTAAGATATTTCATAAGCAAGAGATGTAAATGCTTTAAAAAATGTTAAACATATTAAAAATTATCAATTTATACTAATTCTTGAAAAAAATACTGCATCAAACCTGCACTATAAATTTACAAGAAATTTTTCTACAGTTTGTGAAAGTAAAGGCTCATTTTGGGGGAGAAGAGGTATTTTGTGTTTCTAATTACTATGAAAAAATAAGCATTAAGTAATGACAGAATAATACTGCAGATATAGCAAAAAATAAATTTGGTTCAGCTCAATGCTTAGGCTTCTTGTGGAGAAGGATTGAGGGATTGTTATATCTAAAAATTACTCATATTTTCACTCTGCATTAATTTCTGATGAGCACCTTAATTTTGGCAACGTGATTTGTAAGCTATTTCAGTTGCCTGCTACTGCACTAAAAATCAAGATGGGAAAATGGATGGAATACTGCTGGCCTCATATAATAATAATGTTTTCTTTCTTAATACAATAGTTTTCAACTGTTAATTCTCCCTATATGAACCAGTGACAGGCTGTTTCCGCCTAATAGTTTTATATGGAGGATTAAGTAGAAAATATGAAAAAAACCATGGTTTTGGGCTGTTCTGCTTCAGATTTTAGACACCATATATGATTTTATAAAAATCATAAAGCACATAAGCACCTGATGGCCATTGAAAATCAGAATGTAAAAAAAGACAAAGGTGAATATTGATCTTATATCAAATATTCTATCTGTTAACATTCCAGCTGAGAATTCTGTTTCAGAAGAATTTTTAGCCAATTTTTGCAACCAAAATGTGTAGTTCCTGCTAATGTCTTAACCACGTGTCTGATTTCTGAGACAGGCAAACAGGTTCCACATTGATATGTTGTCCTAAATCTTTTTGCTTGGGAGGGTGGAGAGTTAAAAGACCTCAGTTTCAGCATATGAGGAATGAGAAACAGGTCTTGTTGATTTCTCAGCTACAGAGAAATCAAAGTCAGAGCATCAAAATTTTGAGGATTAAAGATAAATACAAAGAGGGATTAATTATTGAAACTGTCAATTTTTGTACTCATATGTTCTAGGGCCTTATGAAGGAAGGCCGCTGACATAAAAAATGTCTTAAGTGTTCTCTTCGCTTGTCCATGCCAAAACTCATGCTATAATACACTAGTCTCAAGAATGGTGAATTTCACCTTATATATGCCCCCCCTCTAATATTTTAATTTACTTCTTATTAGTCATCACGTAGTCATCCCAAAATTTATACTGCAACCATCTGGGATAACATTGTTCTAAATATCAATTGCAAAAATACCATCAGCTACTACAAAGTGCAAGGACTACTCTTCTAATACACCTCATATTTGCACTTGGACAGTTTCTGAAGAATTTTTATTTGGTTCACACAGTGAAAGTTTCTATTTACTTTTTTCCCGGTATTGATAACAAAACAACTGTACAGCAAATGAATATCACAATAAATTTAGTATCAATTTTAACAAAAATCTGGTTTTTGTTTTTTTTTGGTTTTTTTTTCAATACTGGTGTGAGGGAAGCAGTGCACTTGCTGCAGTTCTGGTGTTAAGCAAGATTTCAGCAAAAGGTGTATTTGCAGCACTTTTGGTCCATGAGCTTTGCAGGAAGGTGCTACTGCTGTACTGTAAATAAAACGGGTAAAATACAGTATTTGCAGTTCCAGTAAGCATTCCTCACTTGTTATTATCCTCCCGTTCGTACCCCAAGAGTATGTTTTGTTTTTCTTCTAAAAAAAAAAAAGAAATATTCTTCTGGGAACATGTAATATAAAGTGACAAGGGCTGCATGTTTATTAATTGTCACAACTGGTCACATCCTACTTCTTAGTCTGCAGCAGGATGATTATATATGGGTAGAATTGGACATGAAGGAAGAATTTCAAGAAAGAGAGTATAGTAGCATAGTGAAGAGATTAAGCACAGATTGCTTTACGTTAGGGTGCAATGGGGAAAAAAGTAGAAATGGTAGTGCTGACAGAGCACTTTAGCATATTGCTAAAGGCAATATGATGAAAAGAGAAAGGAATAATCATTATAAATTGAAAGACCTTTGGAGGAGTTCAGAAGTTTGAAACTAATGTGGAAATAGAGGATGACAATATCAGAGGTAAAACGAAAGTTGCTAACATTTGATATTTCAGACAAGACCTATAGAGAGCCTTGATGGAAGTTTTAGGAATTTCTTTAAAAATGTGTGTTTTAAGATAGAATGTCTTTTAAATGGCTTCCAAATCTTTATATTTTAGTCTTAAGAAAAGAAGAATTAAAATATCTTATGGTGTGGATATAACGATATATAAAGATCAATAATTCTAAACTTTAAAACCACAGATTATCTGAACACAGTAGTACTCGGTTGACATTTGAAGATTAATGTTGGTAAATAAAGCATTTGAAAAGCTTTACATAATCTGAATTTATGGTTCCAATATCTTTTTTTATCTTTTTAAAATAATGACCACGTAATTTAATTTTCCTAAGTACAACAGCAGCCGTGCTACATTCATGGCTACTATGGTAATATTGTAATATAACTATGGTATTATTGTAACTGTGGCCAATTTCTATTTTGAAGCTACACGTAGGTGGAGGGTAAAGAGGGAGAGCAAGTTTGCTTTTATTTTAAAGTGATGAGAGATAGGAAGGATTCCTTTAGTTGGAAAATGAGAGTATGTCCCTTCACATTGTTGGAAAAGAGTTATCACAGTTGACCTGTTGGCCTGTTTTCTGTGGTGAAGGAAGCTGGTACCGCACACCCTTGCCTAGCAAGTTGATATAGCCAGTGTGGGAGGCTCCACAGTGTAGTGGCACCCTCTACTACTGGTGAATCAGCTTAACCTGCTTTATGTAATTCATCAAAACCTGCCATCCTCTGATTTCCCGTCAAATTTCCTCTTACTCTCTTACTCTATTATGCTATATGAAATAATGAGCAGCTGGCATAATTTTGAATCAGTTTAAAAGCCTTTAGAAAACAACCGAGGGGTGAGCGTGGGGTGTCTGTTTGCAGCTCTCAAGTGAGGACACGTCTGGCCATAGCTAAGAACTTAGGCTTGCATATTTTTACAGAGGTTTTACCTGGTGATCTACTTGGTCTTTTTTGAAAACTGAAGTTGTATGTTTTGACCCATAAAGCCCTAATGGCCTGAGAATATGGTGTGGGAATTTATGGAACACCTTGAATTTTGTGGCATTCTAGACATGCTGCCAAAGACATCTGTACGTTGCCTACTGATAGAGCCTTCTCTGAATAATTTTTCTATGTTGTTGTTTGTGATAAGCCTTTCCTAATGCTTCCAGAAACTGCAAATTCTGAGGAACCTCCTCTTGGAAAAGGAGAACTGAATACACAGTTCAAATAATAAAAAGTCGAGAATCTACACTTCCTTACAGAAGTACAGGAGGATTAACTTTCTGTTTATTAAAGAGGTAGAAGGACTTTTGTTTCAGAGGAAGGCATGCTCCTGATCTTACTTGAGGGAGCGTTTTTGGGTTACTTTAACAAACTGTGAAGTCATTAAATGGACTAATTCAATGGATTAATCTTTCCAGTATATTAATCCTTGCCTTTCACCTCTTCCATACCTTATTGTGTCCTCGTGTCATATGTGCAAAGTGGTTTATATTCAGTACCTTCTTGGTTTTTACTGATCTGCTTGTTCTGTGACCTTTATGGTGAAGATTATATTTTCATCTACATTTTCTTGCATAATTTATATGCCGTGTTCTTGATACAACTTGAAGGAAGGATCTGGACTCTGAGATTCTTACATTTGTTATGCTCCCTTTTCAGCAGAGGAGGTGGGGAACCACTAAGCAGAAGGTGTTGCTGTCACTCGGAGCAGACAAGTGCTTCTGTGTCCTACCTGAGGACAGTGTTAAACAGGTCAGGTAGCTGTGGTAGAAGAAAGGGGATGCTGCTACTGGGCACAGTGAGCCCAAATTCGAGTTCTCTGGCTGTTGCATCAGTCCATTGTGAAAAACCTTAATTAAGAGGATGTCTGTGAACAGATTTTTATTTCTACCTATAATGATGATGGTGAGATCAATAACAATTTGAATTCTGCACATGGCACGAGAGAACTTAAGAACAACACCATCCTTCACAAATTTTTAAATGTTGTATACCAATAATGATCATGTACTTATGGAGGTAGCAGGTTGCTAAGTCACTGTAAATAGTAACTCAATATGCACTACTGAGGATGAAAGTAAATGTCTAAAATTGCCTTGAGAAAGGGACTGTTGACTGCTAGCCACTGTGTTGTTCATAAATGTATTCAATTATATTATTGAATGTTGTATTATTGATTTTTAAACTGAATAGCTTTAGAGTGACATGCTTCCTACTTAACATGGTTTGCCTTTGTGATTGGTTGATGAACCACTCCTATATAGAAAAGGAACTTCGGTTTCTAACTGAAGGACACAAATTTTTACTTTCTCATGAAATAATCTGAGTATGTTGGATACATAAAATACTTTTCCTATTTGTTGTGATGCTTCTATATAGCAGTACTATTGTCTTTAGAGGCTTTCTCAGCCTTTTAATTTCTTACTGAGAGGTTGACTGCTACTTCTGATCAACAAATGCTTTTAACTTTATAAGTAAACATAACTATGCTCTTCCCCCTGACTTTCCTCTTAGTAATAGGTTGCAGTTCCTTATAAACACCTGCAGATTCTCTCTGTAGTTCTCATGCTGTTCAAAAACATCTTCTTGCCATGTTACATAACTAAATGCCTGAACTAGATTGAAATGAAACAGTATCTTGCTTTCCAAGAATTCATGATTAGCTTGAGATCTACTCCTCTGAGATATAAAACTTCTCTTTTATTCAGTCTTGACTGTATTTGCTACATTTCTTTTCGTGGAAAGTTCATAGTCCTAGTAGAGTATTAGGGACCACTTTTATACTACGCACCAATGCTGTAGAAATGAGTAGGATTTTCTTGTAAAGACATGTATTGCCCTGCATTTAATATAATGCCTCTAAAATTATAGATATAAACAAGAGTCTGATCCTGCAAAGAATTATATGTGCATATCTGATGTCATGCACTGTGAGTAATCCCATTGGTTATTCACATAAGTGAATCCCACCAGTTATTCATATAAGCCAAAAGGAAGCATATGCACAGTTTTTAAGATTAACACCTGATATTACCATAGAGTAATTTCCATGTAGCTGTCAGGTTTTTGGCAGGAAATATGTGAGAGGATATGATGATGCAATTTAATAGGGTCTGAAAGGAGACTGGAAAGAAGGTTCAATGGAGTTTGTTTATCAATTAGGTTTGTTTGTTTGTTTGTTTTGCATGGTATTTCTGTATATTGATATGCTTTGAGTTATTCTGTGGCTGTCTGCACACTCCCAGAAATTTTCTTCTTGGCTGTGTTAATTTTTAAGGGATTTTTGTTTGTTTTTTCCTTTGGAATTAGCAGAATTTGGATTCATTCTTGGGAAGGGTATACTGAACCTTCTAGGGGTATTGAAATACTTCGCTACCGTGTCTTGTTCACATGCTAAACCAAGATGATCATCAAAGTTGCTGTGCAGATGGAATTTTCCCCAAGGCAGACTACTAGTGACCTTCTTTTTACCTTTTCTCTGCAACATGGTCATGGTCTGCTTTCTAAGATTATCTGCAATTTTAATTTCATTATTTTCCTGCTGCTACTACAAGGACTAACGCTGATGTCACCCTTCTTGCTGTTCTCTTGCAATGAACTACAGATGAGACTTTGGGTGTTTTAGTGCAAGTCTGAAACAGCAAGCTGGTTGCCTCTGGTTTTGTGGGTAGAATGAAGTGGATACCTTAGAGATCATCTAATCCAACCTGCCTGGCATGGCAGGGACATCTCCCACTAGATCAGGTTGTTCAAGGCTCCATCCAGCCTGGCCTTGAACACTTGCAGGGATGGAGGACCCACAGCCTCCCTGGGCAACCTGTTACCGTGCCTCACCACCCTCAGGGTAAAATACTTCTTCCTTATATCTAGTCTAACCCTATGCTCTTCCAGCTTCCACCCAGTACCCCTGATCCTATCACTACGGGCCTCTGTAATAAGTCCCTCCCCAGCCTTCTTGTACGTCCTCTTCAGGTACTGGAAGGCTGCTATAAGGTCTTCTCGGAGCCTTCTCTTTTCCAGGCTAAGCAAGTCTAACTCTCTCAGCCTGTCCTTGTAGGAGAGGTGCTCCAGCCCTCTGACCATCTTGGTAGCCTTCCTCTGGACTCGGTCCAACAGCTCCATGTCTTTCTTGCGTTGGAGCTCCATAGCTGGATGCAGTATTCCAGGCTGGATCTCACAAGGGCAGAGTAGAGGGGCAGAATCACTTCCCTCAGCCTGCTGATCACACATCTCTTGATGCATCCCAGGATACAGTTGGCTTTTTGTGTCCCAGGTGCACACTGTTGGCTCATGTTGATCTTATCCACCAACACTCCCAAATCCTTCTCCCTAGGACTGCTCTCGATCCACTCATTGTGCAGCCTTTATCTGTGCTTGCAATTGCCTCAACCTAGGTACAAGATCTTACACTTGGCCTTGTTAAACTTCATGAGGTTGGCCTGGGCCCCCTCTCAAGCCTGTCAAGGTCCTTCTGGATGGCATCACTTCCCTCCAGCATGTCAACTGCACCACACAACTTTGTGTTGTCGGCAAACTTGCTGAGGGTGCATTCGATGCCACTGTCCTAGTTGCTGACAAAGATGTTAAATAGTACCAGTCCGAGTACTGATCTCTGAGGGACACCACTAGTCTCCACTTAGAGTTTGAGCCATTGACTGCAACTCTTTGAGTGAGATCTTCCAGCCAGTTCCTTATCTACTGAGTGGTCCATCCGTCAAATCCATGTCTTTCCAACTTGGAGACCAGGATGTCTTGTGGAACAATATTGATGGCCTTGCACAAGTCCAGGTAGATGACAACAGTTGCTCTTCCCTTGTCAATTGATTCTGTTACTCCATCATAAAAAGCCACCAGAGTATCTTTTAGTTTTACAATACCGTTTTGTCATACAGATAAAATTAATCTGAAAATGTTCTTGTCACTGTGCCTATCCTGAGAGTTTAGTAAAACATCTATAAAATATATACTACAACCA
This sequence comes from Apaloderma vittatum, assembly GCF_000703405.1. Lineage (NCBI taxonomy): Eukaryota > Metazoa > Chordata > Aves > Trogoniformes > Trogonidae > Apaloderma > Apaloderma vittatum. The sequence goes on along the minus strand of NW_009718725.1, from coordinate 15,599 downwards.
CACCCATGGTATGTGATGCAAAGGCCTGAAAATAAAAAGTAAATTTATTTCAGCTCTTCAATATCATTTGGGTTCTCTAAGATGTCTTCTTTCAAAATTATTCTATATTTATGAACATTATTCACTAGTGAAGACACTGAAGTAATTATAACCTAGAGCTGAGTAGGTCTTTTAGGTCAACTGTGTTTATGTTAATGGTTCAGACAAGTTGGGTTTTTCCCCCCTTCCCATCTGGTACAGTCATCAAATATTTAAGACACGGGGGATCCTGTTATGGACGTTAGGAGTCTTTTATTTACTTTATGGCTGTGTTTGCATATGAGAGATTTCTGTTGGTAATATTTTCTTTATTTTATTCTGTTAGACATGCCTATACCATCTATATTGCCTGTGCTTCCCACAGAAATCCCTCCATTATTACCTGTCCTATCCTCTTCTAGAAGATGAAAACATGTACTTTGTTACAATATTTATTGACAGGCTTAACTTCTAAAATCCAGTTCAGGCACCTCTGCCTCTTTTGAATGTGATTGGAATATGCAGATTTCAAGACTCTGAAGTACCTGTAGCTAGCTGTGGGTGTTTTATGAATGAACCAAAGAGCTGAAATATACTTTTCTGTCTGAATAGATGAGCACAGTTATGTCCACGCCTGGGGAGTTACCTGCTAATACATAGTTATTCCTACTTGTCTGTCTTGATTTATCTCTCATGTTGTTTTATTTCTATCATTATCTTTTAATGTAAACTCAGCTAGATCTGATGTAGCTGCTGCAGTTGCAAAATCTTATGATATTTTCTGGGATCTCATTTTTCCTCTTTGATTATTCTTGCCCTCATAAATCCTGATCTTTTTTTTGAGCACATACAAACCTCAGGCTGGAAAAATAGACTAGAGGTCTGAAAGTACTGCCACTCAGGAATCGCTGATCTGTAATCATTCCTCTAATATCCTGACAAGATGATAGATTTCAATGTTGCTACAGAATGTGGTTTTATTTCTATAAGGGATAATTTTACTAGGCTTTTTGTAGTCCTTCAGGGACATGGAATTGCACAATGGCCCAGATGTAACAAGAGGTATAAGAGTAGCAGTCATTACACTAAATTATTGCAGTCATCCTTACTTTCCTTAATCTGTTGTTTGTTTGGCTTTTTTTTCCATAACAACCTCAGTGTGATAAACTGTATAATTTAAAAGCTTTCCTACAGAAATGTGATAAGGAATAATTTGATAAGGGATAGTAGTGGGTAATAATGCTGCAGAGTGTTTTCAGGTAGGCATGGTCATATATAATAAACTAACCTAGTAAGCACTAAAATATAGAATACTTGCATGGAAGGAATACAATGAAACAAATTTTCTCTTCACAAATGGGAAAGTGTGTTAGAAACCTCGACAGACATTTTTTCACTATTGTCAGAATATGAAAATGTTTCTGATTTTTTTTTTTTATTTTAATGATGTTATGTAAGGAGAGGGCAATTATTTGAATTTGTTTTATGCAGTTGCCTTGACTGTTTATTTTTATTCTTTGTCTATTATGATTCATTTTATGAAATGTTTATTTTTCCTTTGTTACAAAAAATTAAGGCTACACAAGCCTCTTTTCTCAGTGTCTTATGGTTGTTGGGGTAGAATAGCAGTTGCTCTGTCAGTGTCACAGTGTTTATTTTAATCTCTGAATTAATTTTCTTGGTTGCTAGGCAATTCTACTTCATAGTTTTAATGGAAATGACTAAGTCATGGTGCTCTCATTTCAGAATATGCAATCGTTTGCTTTAAAACTGAAACTGGATTTCTCTATGACATAATGCTTGACAAATAATCATATTGGTGTACAATTTTACAACTAGAGCTAATAAAATATCGATGTTTCTGTTACGGAGTCCTATATTTATTGTGTGTGGCAACAAAGCCATTGTAAATCTAAGGTATTCAAGAGAGGCAGAATTTGGCTTTTATGTATATGTAGAGGATAAATATCTTCTGGTGTCTGACATTTTAGAAATTTTTAAGGGCAGTTTATGGAGCTAGTTATGAAGTATATATCTGGAGTTGGTATCATTTAAACCTTTTGTCATACTCAAAGGCAACGGTGTACTAAGGGCTACGTATCTCAGTTACTTGACTTGCAAATATATTCAGTATGTCTTGCTTATTAGCAGTACAAGGAAGTTCAAAAATGGGTGGGAATACTCAAAGTAGTGATAACTGTATCTTTAAAGAAAATCTCTTAACAGCCTGTAGTTCTGGAGCTGTCCTTCATACTGGAAAAATATAATGTCTCAGGACTTTAAAATATTGTTTTCTGCTACTTCGGTGCTATTCTTGGTTAAGGACAAATACAAAGGAAAAAAGAACTTTAAACGAAACTTCAATGGTTCTGCAATATGAGGGTAGTGCAGAAGCACTGTCCCTGTTTATTTTGCTGCTATCACCTTTGCTTTCATTTATTCTGAGTTATCTGCTAGTGAAATACTGTCTTTTGGCTTGTTATCTCTACTGCACTCTTATGTTTCCATGCTGATGAACTGCACAGATTGGTAATGAGTAAAATCCACCCTACTTCTCTGTAGAAAAAAGAATCCTGTGGGCCAGAATGCCAATGGCATACCCTACTGGGCTCTATGCTCCTGACGGTGGTTTGGGGTTTATCATCTCAGTTTCTTTAGCCCAGAGCATTATTCTGCATGCTTAATTGCTTTTTATTTGCCTTCTCCCTAGTTTATACCTTTTTCATACAGTAAGTACACTGAGGACTACAGCTGTGTTAGTTTATCTGAATAATTTTTTGCCATCAAAAAGCTAAATGATGAATCTAATCTTGCCCAGTTCAAAGACAATAATATTTTATCAAGACAGAGAAGGCTGGAAATCCTGTATATTTTAATGATTTTGTATTAGGTACACAATCTTTGCAGTATCCATTAATACAACTAGCCTCTGGCAAAATCTTCAGAATTACTGTCTTACAACTTCAATTACAGCTAATGTTGGTGTTAGGTAAACAACAGTACTGTGCTATTTTGAAGCTTTTTAATTGGATTTGAGAGAAAACAAACTTCAAAAACAAAGTATTCCTGTGACTTTTTCAAAATGATATAGCAAAACAACCCCAAGACCAATCATTGAGGTGTATTCCTCAAAGAACAGTGTGCTTTTATTCAGTTGTTTGCTTTATATGATCTAATAGTGGGTAGATAGCCAGAATGTTTGCAGCTGTAATGGTAATGCACAATGAAAGTAAGAAGTTGGATCATTTACATTCAATATATACTTAGGAGACCTTCTCACTTTTTGAGAGGTGGATTATGAAGACAAAATTCATAAGATCGTATTCATGTCAGTGAGTTCTCCCAGCTCATCTTAATCTCTTTTACCACTTAAAGAAAGCAGTACTGAGATGATAGTTTTCTGTTTGTGAAACTGGGTTATGAAACTCCTGCAACAGAAAGCATGAAAATGTTAATGTGGGTGAAAACAAACCTGCAGGGGATATGAAATAAATTCCTGAACAAACATATGTCATACCCTAGTTCTGAGATAGAACACTTACTTGGTTAAACTGATTGTTAAAACAACTTCTTTATTGTAATAACTTTGTTGAATACCAACAATTGTCTTTCAACAAACAGGGTAAAAACAACAACAAAAAATCCCATCAAAGAATTTCCCAAGGTAGTTCCAGTAGTGCACACCTTCAGAAGATACCGGTATTAAACCTTAATCCAGTATATGAATTCTCAGAAAAAAGTACCAGGTTAAAAAAGTATATATGTCACAGCAATAATTTGCATCATGTTCGGTAATTCCAAGGAATGAAATTGCTATGAAATAGTCAAAGTATCAGAAGTTATATTACTGCTCTTCTTTCTGCAAGTAATTTATAAATTACTATTTTAGAAATAATATTTTTTGAAAATTGTTAGGATATCATTTAAGATTCTGGAATGAAATATGAAAGATTTTAAACTGATTATCTATATCGTATACATTTTTCAGTTTGACTCACAGAAATTCCTGCAAAATAGTTTGTGCCCTTGAAAAATCCTACTGTAACTCACTGTATCTTGATGTCCCACCTGTGAAAAGACATATAAGACATACATAATTTTTCATATGACTTGTTTATTGCTTTACTAGGTCTTAATCTTTACATTTCTACAACAGGAATCTCATCTTAGCTGAGACCTCTAGATACTCAAGAAGGATGAAGTATGCTAGGGAGTGCTTACTGATTGTAAATAAATAAATAAATAAATAAACAAGTAGATCTTAGCCTTTAAATGTTCTTTGCTATTAAAGGTATAATACAGGGTAATTGAATTGTCTTATCTGTCCCACTTCAGTTTCTAACCAAATGTTTTATGTAAATGAACAAATCTAAAGGAGTTGCAATCATTGTACGTGTGGCATATGTGTTGTTAAAATGAAAAGTGACAGACCTCTGATTTTTAGCACTGACATAATCTAAGGCAGAATGCTGTGATATACATATGGTGGATGTCTGTGCAGTATGCCAAAGGAAGGAACAGTTCAGAAAGTTGCTAGCTTCAGCCGCTTCGAAAGAACTGGATTTCTTGGTGATAAAAGACACACAACATAAAAAGTTCAGGACAGATATGATTCTGCTAGGGATCAGTGTCTCTTTTTGCTCATTTTACAGAAGTGATACCCAACAGTGACAAATCGACCTGTGTATGTTTACTTATTTGTTTAAACAAACAAAACAAAAGGATATTTTCTTCAGATCAGTGACTATTTTTCTTTAGGAAAGTGACTGCAGCATTTTCAGCTAATGAAATGATGGAAAAGTTTGTCCTGTCTTTGACAGCAAAAACCATAGACTTTGCATTAAAAGTGCATAATGGACTATTACAAAGGAAATTTCAGGCTGAGTATGGAAGGAGCTTAGTGAACTTAATAGAACAAAAAGACTTTCTCATACATATCTGCTTTCTTTGAAGACATTTGGTGTATTGCCCATGCAAAGAGACACTGAGTATCTTCCCTGGCGGTGCATGGGATGTGGTTCCATCCTGTCACAGTACATCCGGTCTCTGCCAAGAACTATAAGCACTCCCACCATCTAGTTTTTCTTAGTGGAAAGAGTAACTGTGGTGAGCTCTGCATGATTATAGTGAGATTTATTTCTGCTACTTAAGCTATCTTGTTTAAATCGTTTTTTTATGGATCTTTAACGGTGATGTCTGCTAACAAGATGTACATGCAGATAAATTGTTGGAACTGGCAGCCTTCGGCATGCTTCTCATTTTGTGTTAAGCTTAAAGTCCTCTTAAATAGCAGCTCCTGAAACCATGTGACATGAACAAAATCTCTGGAATTACATTAGGAAAGCAAATTTGTGGTCTTCATCACTTCAAAGAAAAAGTTATTCTTAAAATTGCATTTATAATGTATTATATCGATAGGATATGGGTTATTTTGAGGCTCTGACAATGCTGGTGACACTTTCAACATGCATATGTCCTATCCTCATTTTCATTTGCATGCTTCTAAATTACCTGAAATGCAGTTTGGGGGTTTTTTGTTTTGTTTTGTTGTGTTTTTTGTTTTGTTTTGTTTTGTTTTTTCCTCACTGGTAAATAAGAGTAGCCCTCAGACTTTGGTATTTGAATTTTGGGGTCAAAGCATATGATGGACCTAGCATTTGTTGCTAACATGCCAAATAACAATGAAGAGCAGTTCTGCCCTCCTTGGGGTCTGACTGCAGACAACAAATGTCAAGATTAGAATGAATGAAAGCAATGTCAAACTATTATAAACCTCCCTTGATAAAAAAGTAAGAAAGAAGGATTTATTACAAATGAAACAGATGAAGTATAAAGCACAAGGTCTCTGAAGTTAGGCTGTCTAGCACACAGGTTGAAGAAAAGTGGATGGAACTTTTTCTTCAACATCCAGTCAAGAATTGTAATAGCAAGGTAAGCTCGCTAGAGAAAATTAACGATAATGCTAAGAAATTAGTCCACTGTAGCACTGTAGCACTGTAGCATCGGAACCTCCACTGTTGTGTTATAAGGACAGCTCATTTTCTGAATGTAGAGTAGTAATAATATGTCAGTGGATTTGTTACTGCTTGTGATGATTATCTGAGATCTGATCCAATTGGTTTGGGTTGAGCATTTTGAATTAGGAGGAGGCCAGCCAAAAGAATTTTTGTACCCATAGATTACAGTGGCTTTTAAATGTCAGTATCCTGAAATGTTGTACGATTGACTACTTCATTCTGCTATAAATGGTGTGTGTGTGTGAAGGGAATGGGAAAGAGAAGAGGAAAGGAGAAATCACGTATTTCCAATTTTTACATTTTTTTTTCAAGTGAGCAGTATTTAAACAAAAGCTTTGCATTAGTTTTGTAGAAATTTGATACAAATATATGAAATTGTGTTTTTTAATTAACAATTCTGGTAAATTATTAATTTTTCAAAATTCTATGTAATCTTATGGCAGTTTCTTGGGAAATCTAAAAGTTATATTCTTTTTTGCTTTATTTTTTTCCATGCATAAGTGCTGTTCCTGGGAGATATTGCTGAAAAAGGCAGTAAATATATAGCAATTTGGTTTAATCACGGAAAGTGCTCTTCTAAGTCTTGAGTAGAGGCAGATGAAGTAGTAGTAAAAGGTGCTCAGAAGATGAATGTAACATGTGATCTTGCAATCTTGGGCTATAGTATATGGAAGGTTGTACTAGAAGTGCAATAGCTATTGTACTTTCAGGATATAACTATATTGTAGTTGCCAGGAAAGCAGTGTGTATAACACTTTGCAGAATAGCTTAGTTTTCTCAGTTCTGTGGGACAAGGAAAAAATGATTTTGCAGAATATCTGCCTTTGTTGTGAAGCAAGCATTAGCCCATCATACTTCAGATTCATGGTATAAAGCAGACCGGTAAGACTTCTTATGCTAGCAGCTTGGGAGAGCACAGTTATGTGTTGGTATTCGTTGCCAAGTGAATTTACAAGAGAGGAAAATGAAAAGTGATGGCAGTTTTCTCATGTTCCACCGTTCAGCAAAGCCAAGCAGATCTGAGGGTTAATTGGTGTGGAAGAAATAAATGATTAACATTATTCATTACCACTGGAGATCAAAAGAATAACAGAAGAAAGTGAAGAGTACTTTAATCGTGAAGGAATGTCGAGTACATGCAATACATAAGGTGGCTGCTGCCTGGAGTTGTATGGCATGTCTGCTTATATTTTCAAAAATTCCAAGGACTAAGTAATAGGAATTAAATTAAAATATGTTTTAATGTCATAAATGAGTGAAATATTTGAAAATACGAAGTGGGTGCATTCTGAAAGCTCAAGAACTGGAAAACAAGTGAAAAACCAGAAAAACTTTAAAAAAAATAAGAAGAAACCCAAATGACACAAACCAAGAAAAACAACCCAGTCAACCACCCCTCCAAAAAAACAAGCCAAACCCAAAACCAAAACAACAACAAAATCCAAAAACCAAAACAAAAACCCCCAAGCTTGTTTTAAGTGGCATATGGGGGCCTGATTTTCCTGTCTTTACAGATTATGGCAATTAAAGTAGTCTTATATAGTTAATTGTTTTCTAATAGCAAGGCTGCAGTGACTCCAAAGCAGCTGCTGCCTGGGTGAGAGCTGTCCTTTAGCTTTTCCTTTCACTTGAATTGTGGATTTTCTGGCTTCTAAAGCAGGTAATAACAGGGCTATTCAGAATATGTAGTTGGAGGCTCTGTGTCCAGGGTCACTGTAAAATGCAGTGGATGGACAGAGACTTGAGTGTGTGATGTTAGGTCATTGTATTGGTTCCCTGAAGACTTGCACTTGCAGCAGCTGGAGAGTGAAGTACATCTGATGGGTCAGGGACTGTCAGGGGTGTATGGTGTTATATGGAGTGGGAGGGTGGGTAGCTGCTGGAATTGCTAGTGGCTGACAAATGAGGTAACTAGCTGGATGGGGAGTGTTTAGCGTAGAATGGGAGTTGTTAAGACAGGAGGGTCTCTATCTTATATTCTGTGTCTAAGGGATGCAATATGATACCTACATGATATCTTACTCCTGCTGGTTGCTATCGAAGCAAGAAGCTGAGAGAAGAAAAGCAGAATCACTTTTCAGCTAGAAGGCGTTTCTGTAACAGTTACGCTGGATCTGTGCAAAGCTGTGTCGAGGGTGGCGTTGGCACCGAGGCTTTAGCCAGAGAGGAAGCCTGGAGGACTTTAGCATTTCCCCCAGGCAACAACAGAAGAGAGACAGAAAATGCTATGTCTGCTTCTGACTGAAGAGTTCCCATGAACTCTTGGCCCTGTATCACTAGCAACATTGCAGTGCTGCGTAGGATGTGCGTTCCATGATTCTATGATTAATTTTTATACAAACACTACTTCGCTTTGAGCAGTAACTCTTACTTATAGTCCAGTGCTAAAGCTGTTGCTTGGTGATACTTGCCAAAAGCTGAGTGCAGCATGTGCAATCAATCATAAAGTATTCCTCTACTACAAAAGAGTGAATTACCTCATTTTTACTGCCGTCAGTCTTTGGAAAACTCAGTACTGTGTCAGGAAGCATTTGTTACTGTTGAAAGTATTTTGCTGCTGTTTCTCATGGAGGTAGGAGGCATTGGACTGAGATCTGCTGGGACTTTTCCCTAAGCTGCTGACTAGGAAGAGAGACAAGACTTGGGAAGGGGAGGACTGTGAAAACAGATATAGAGTCTGAATTTTTTCCTTTCCAGATGTGGTTTGAGAAGTGGAGAGAAAGCTGAAACAGTACTTTCTTCACATCTAAAGTGTTCCCATGGATGCTGATACCAAATGATATTTGGGAAGCTCCAACCCCATGGAGGGAAAAATTCTGAAATCATTCTCTCACAATGATTCTCATTTAAGGATATGTTGAGGAGAAACCTAGGCACTTTTTAGTCAGTTGCAGATGCAGAACAGATGACCTTGGAGGGCACAACTGGAAGCTTTGTATAACCTGCAACCAAGAACCTCAGAGCTGTGAAAATTCTTATGGAATTGCCAGGAGTCAGAAATCACGGTGAGCATTTTGTAACTAGCAGATACTCCCTTTTCACCAGGGCACCATAGGCTTTGGACATGATGCAGCCAGTTTAGGTGTCCTATTTTGCAGAGATGCAGGAGAATCTTAGAATCATAGAAAGATTTGTGTTGGAAGGGATGTTGTGCGGGACAGTGTTGAAGGCCAATTAGATGACATCAGTTGCTCTTTCCTTGTCAATCGATTGTGTTACTGTATCATAAAAAGATGCTAGATTTGTCAGGCAGGATTCTCCCTTGGTGAAGCCCTGTTGGTTTCTGCCAATCACCTCCACATTTTCCATGTGCCATAGCAGAGCCTTCAAAAGGATCTGCTCCATGATCTTGCGTGGCACAGAGATGAGACTAACTGGCCTGTAGTTGCCTGGGTCTTCCTTTTTTCCCTTTTTGAAAACGGGGATGATGTTTCCCCTTTTCCAGTTAGTCGATACTTCACCAAACTGCCATGACTTCTCAAATATGGTGGAAAGTGGCCTAGCAACTTCATCTGCCAGTTCCCTCAGGACCTGTAGATGGATCTCATGAGGTCCCATAAACTTGTACACCTTTAAGTTCTTTAAATGGTCACGAACTTGATCTTTACCTACAGCAGGTGGATTTTCCTTCTCCCAGCCCCTCCCTTCAGCTTCTACAACTTGGACAGTGAAGCTATGTTGTGCCCCAGCTGATATGGATGGTGCTCCTGACAGCATTTAGTCAACGGACACAGCAAATCTCTGCTTCATGTGTGTGTGTAGCACAAATTTCATGGACCAAGTCTGAGAGAATTTTTAGGAACGCCTCAAAAAGCACATGTCTCAGATTATGCCTATCCCATTGTAATTTTCAAGTTCTTCCTGTAAAGCCTAAAAGAGATCCTAAAGTTGTTCAAAGAAAAGCTTGCAAGATTCCCAACCTCTAAGGATAAATTAATGTATTTTCCTTGAATATCACTCTTTGAAATAGTAGGAAGTTTTTTGGCTGTAACTTTAAAGATTGCAGCCTAGAGGGACACCGTGCATAGCCAGTTTCATCCTTATTGATTCATTTTGAAAAAGTAGTAAATAAAAAGATGCTTTACATTGGAAAATATTGGCATAATGATAGAAGTCCCTACATCTGAGAGAGCTTGAGTTTAAGGAAGAGGGGGGAAAAAGAATGAAATAACAAATCAACGCAGGTGTGTATCTGTATTACTGGCATGTAATATTTGTGAAGAATGAGAGATTATGGGTTTGATAAAGTATGTATTATGTGGAAGTGGTTTTATGATATTTTGAGCAGCAAATAGGGAGAATGTTACTTTTGCACGACATAGTAGCATGGACCAGTTTGAAGACATGACAGATCTAGGATTTAATTTTGGGGAAGAAAGAGCTAGAAGAACCTAGAAGAAAGATCAAATGCTCAGTAGTGTGGAGTATAAAGAATATGCATGGGAAAGGTGGCTGAAAGTGAGAGGGTTGTGGTGTGTGGTTCACCAGCAGGAGCAGAGAGTTGATCTACTCAGCTTTGATGAGGCTGCACCTTGGGTGCTGTGTCCAGTTTTGGGCACCACACTACAGGAGGGACATTAAAGTGCTGGAGACGGTACAGAGGCAGGCTGCCAAGCTGGTGAAGGATTTGGAACATATGTCCTATGAGGAATGGCTGAGGGATCTGGGGCTGTTTAGCCTAGAGAAGAGGAGATTAAGGGGAGACGCTCTCTACAACTTCTTGAAAGGAGATGGGGTTGGTCTATTCTCCCTAGTGGTGAGTGATAGGATGAGGGGAAATGGCCTTAAGTTGTTCCAGGAGAGTTTCAGGTTAGATATTAGGAAGGCTTTACTGAGAGGATTGTCAGGCGTTGGAACAACCTGCCCAGGGGGGTGGTTGAATTGCCATCCCAGGAGGTGTTTAAGAGATGGGTAGATGTTGCCTTGAAGGACATGGTTTAGTGGTGTTGGTAGGGCTAGGAAAAGGTTGGACTCTATGATCTTGAAGGTCTCTTCCAGCCAAAACTGCGGTATGATTCTATAATCTCTATAAACTAGCTGAACTATCAGACAATAGTGCAAGGATGTTATGTATAATCTAGAATTACAATTTTTATTAACTGATGCTGAGTTTTCTAGAATAAAGTTTTCACCTTTAAGTTTGTGTGGTATCAGTGATCTCAGGCAAGCATAAGGAACATTTACATTTCCCATCCTAACTCCCTAGAGTAAGTTTTAAAAATATATAATAGTGTTATATGGAGAGTATGGTTGTCTGCAAACCACATCACTTTGGAAACAAGATCAAGTGATACTTTTCTGATTAATACTTAAGAAGTGGATATTTCTGCTGGAGGCAGGTGGAGGGCAAACAGTCTTAGAATTTTGGTAATATCAAGTCACTGCAGTATGGATTCTTATAGCCAGACAACTAATACATATGTATAAAATATTAGCAGTAAACATATAAATAAACCCTCAGTGGCTTAAAAAAATAGCCTGTTCTACAGATACTGCAGAAGGCTGCTGCTATTTTTTGCTCTCTGCATGGTTCCTCAGATAATTCCATTTGGTGACACATGCCTTTAAAATAATTGTTGACTTTCATTTAAAGTGACAGGGTAATACTGCTACGAGACTAAAGAATATAGGTAAATATATATTAAATATATATTTGTGCATTTGGTAATATGCCATTATGTATACTTCATGCTCATGATAGTTGCCAGTCTTTTCAAGCTTAATTATTTATATTTGAAAATTCTATTTGCTGAGGATGGAAAGAAGATGGAAGACAAAGTGAGGGAAGCTTTTTGAGCAGGCCTGTGATAACATAATTGCGAAGGGGCAGAACAGCATGTAAAACCTGTAACTAACCTGCATGTATTTCATTTTTAAAATATAAATCCATGATGTAACTGTCTTGCAGAAACCGCTGGGTGGTTTTTTTTTAATAGCTTGCTCCTACAATGGCCATCCGTACAAGTATATACTAAATTAACCATTACGTTCTTATAGCTCGGAAGACTGTATTTATGTTTTAATTCTGCTCAGTTCTTGCCAAGAATGCGATATACAAAAGATACGTAATTCCCATTACTCTTAGAGCAATATTGACTTAGGTTTGTGAATGTACTTAAAATAAATGTGCAAATAATGAATGCAGATTATTATGGAAGAAATTTCTCCTTTAAAGCCACAAATGCACTGGAGGATTAAAACATAGTACAGCTAACTCTGTTTACAGTGTTCTGGCCTTTCAAACCAGCTAAGATTTTGTTCCAGACATCTTTGTAGTTCAGTCTCTGGGATTTAATCTCTGTAATGTGTTACACTCGCTATTGTCCCAGTGAATTTGTTGACAGACAGTAATTGGGTCACTGCATTGAAATGCCCGACGTAAGCCTTGAGTTCTCCCTGCTCGTTGGCAAGGCAACCAGAGTGGTCCAGGAAACATGCGCAGAGCGGGCTCCAGCCTCCCACTCTCAGATGGTGTCACTGGAGGGCAGGGAGGAAAAATCGCTTGGATGCTGAAGCAGCCACTGGATCCTTCCTGATTTTTTTTTATATGTGTATTGTCTTTCAGTGGTGATGATAGAAATGCAACCTTACAAACAAAATGAAACGATGCGTAGAGATTGATGCTGTATGTTATGGCTTAGTTCTTAAGTCCTTGGATGTTATTTTAGTTTGAGAGGATTGAATACATTATACATCAGTCAGATCTAGCTATTCTAATGTATGACAGAAGAAAGATAAACATTTCATAAATGCTTTAGAACTTGCTCTGATTTGCTGTTCTCTTCCCCCCTCTTCCACAGCTCCCTATGGAGAAGCAACTGATAAAGTGCTGTATTCCATGAATCTAGAAACAAGCAGATTTCCACTTGTCTTGGAATCCTTGTATATGCTATTAGTCAACACTCTTCACTAACTGTTGGGGGTTTTTTTAGGTATTTGAGGGAGGGGGTGTCACAAGGAGGGGAATAAAATCCATAGGCTCTCAGTTTCATTGTCCATCATATATTCTTAATTTTTCTGTTTCCCTGGTTTGTTTATAACAAGCACTTTAGAGACAGTTTCATCTAGAACTATTTCAAATACTGATGAGGAAAAAAAAGAACTCTTTTTCCAAGGTAAAAAACCCTATAAATTCTTCTGCTTTTTGTTGAGACTGGTCTGGAGTGCCACGAATCACACAAAGATGGAACAACAAAATTAACAAAATTTCTTGTCAATGAATTTCTCAAGATTCTTTTATTTCCAGAGGTCTCATCTGAATGGACACTTTTTTTCGTAGATTCAGTCACCTCCTCGTTGTCTTAAATCTTTTGCAACCAAGAGGTTTTAAGTAATGAGAAAAAGTAACAAACTAATTTAGTCTTGATTAATTAAAAATGTTTTAATGTGGAGAAGGTGTTAGAATACCGTAGGATACTATTGTCTACTATCATATGGTAATAGTAATTAGTGCTGGTAATAATATAGTAATAACAATATTAATTATATCCCTAATAGTAATAAGTAGCAATTATAGTACAATGCAGCGATACTATGGTATGTTCTTGAAAATTTCATTTACTTGAATATATACAGATGTTGGAATGATATTTCAAAATAAAGGTGAAGTGAGTCATAAAGCTGGAATTAAAATCTCATCTTCAGTGTTTACAGTGATATATTCTTTCTGTCCTTACAACCTGCAGCTAACACTCCTGTGCAAATCCAGCTTTACAGTCCCTGCAAAGTAGACTCTACATATCTGCATAATTAATAACAATGAAACTTAAAAGCAAGTGAAGCTTTTTTTTTCTCAAGTGAAAAAAGCTTGGAGTTTGTGCCTACATAAAAAATTCAAACATGGGAAGAGAAATTTTTTTACGTCTTAATGAAAAGGAATTCTGATCTATATCCATCAACATATTTAAGTGTGTTGGGGGAAAAAATGTAATATGAAATTAGCTGGAGGCTGCAAACATATTACTGATAAAATGTTTCTGTTCTTAAAACTACATTTGTCATTATTGTCAGAATCTCTTGAACCAGTTTTGTTCTGATTTAAAGAGGCAGAAAATTAAGAGAAATGGTTTTATATTGCATAGTGCAGGTGCTTCTGGAGAGGTAAGTTAGGAAATTTCACCTGCAAGTGAAGAAGATGTGAATTGGGAGAGTTGTTCATGGCTGATTTAGTAGCTTTTCTCAAACTGGTAGAAGTTTCCAAACTTCTAAAGAGGTAATATAAAATGCTAGCACTATATGTTTTGTTGGATTCGATAGTTACTATCATTTATATTGTTACCAAAAGTTAAATATTTTGATTTAGCCAGAAAGAAACAGAGTAGAAAGAACTGACATTTTATCTTGATCTTTATTATAGGTTATTTTAAACCAGGCATCCAACATTCAAAAGGTGTCAGAGATAATTAAATTCATACCAGTTTCTGAAACGCAGTCCATATAGGGGAAACCTGAATTTGAACATCCTCAATTTGATAGTAATAACTGTTGATCTAATTAACTGATTTCTAGTTGACAATGAAGCCTGAATTTTACCACTAAAATACTTTGCAAGAAAAGGGCTGTGAAGGGAAAAGGAAGGAACTCTGTAATTGCATGGAAATTAAAATCTTTCCCCTGACCAAATCAAGGCATCACTGAAAATCTTGCATCTTGAGGAGACTAAGCTTTGTTAGTAACACTGCTCCGTGGACTACGTGTTCGTTTGCTTTAGTGGAGTAGCTGATAGAAATATTAGACTGTTGTCTTGATGAGCATTGGTAAAATCATCTGTTTCTGTAAAATAAAAACATTCTAGAGAGCTGAGAGCCCTATCATATTCTGTAGCTATGAAGGTTGTTGTTGTTTTTTTTTTTAAAAAAGAGGTATTCAGGTAGGAATCCTCCCGCCTAGTTTTCACATGGCAGCAGCCATAGAGGTGGTTAGAGCAGCAGCAGCAGCCAGCTCTGTTTTGCCATTCATGCTGCCTAACACAGGGAACCAGGCTTCTCTGTATCTTTCACATAAATCTCAGCTATTCCAAAACACTAGGAACACCAATGTCATAATTCTGCTGCACATTTAGACCTGATGTAGCACATAAGTCTTGTCACCGTCCCAAGGGACAGTCAACATGGCTTCACCAAGGGGAAGTCATGCTTGACCAACCTGATAGCCTTTTATGAAGAGATAACAAAGTGGATGGATGATGGCAGAGCGGTGGGTGTGATCTACCTTGACTTCAGTAAAGCATTTGACACAGTCTCCCACAGCATCCTCGCAGCTAAACTGAGGAAGTGTGGACTGGATGATCGGGTAGTGAGGTGGATCGTGAACTGGCTGAAGGGAAGAAGCCAGAGAGTCATGGTCAATGGGGCAGAGTCCAGTTGGAGGCCTGTATCTAGTGGAGTGCCTCGGGGGTTGGTGCTGGGACCAGTATTATTCAATATATTCATCAATGACTTAGATGAGGGAATTGAGTGTACTATCAGCAAGTTTGCTGATGACACCAAGCTGGGAGGAGTGGCTGACACGCTAGAAAGCTGTGCTGCCATCTGGCAAGACCTGGACAGGCTGGAGAGTTGGGCG